>NC_060910.1:6227347-6339847 GCF_014805685.1 Silurus meridionalis
TCATTAATTGTTTTTTTAACTTTTCTACTTTTTTAAATTACTTAAAGAAATGCCCTAATATATATCCACCACATCTGTAGAGCATTCACGCTTACCAGTGTTGAGACAAGAACAGACAGCTTGTTGACATTCCCAATAAAGTGCCCTTAAAGTATGTTTCCATTATAAACACGCTTGGAATTAACCAGTTTGTTGTTCTTTGCTCAGTACAAGAAAGCAGGTCAAAATGTTACGTACTGAAATTCGCCTACACACTACAGACACAGCTTAGCTTTGGAGAGGGAAAAAAAAGAAGAACAAAAAAAAAAAAGCTAGCTGTAATATAGAACTAATTTAGCATTAGCTCTGTAATAATTCATTAGATTTTTTTCCCTTGAAAGAGAAAATCTAATAAAAATGTAATATATATATATAAAAAAAAAAAAATTAATTGACGGAGTTGCTGTTTATTGAGGGAAAACTTTTTAATCGAACACCTCTACAGCAGAGGAGCGGGTCACAATCGAATCACAGATAAAAAAGAAAAAACATACACAGATCAGCCATAACATTCTAACCTTCAAATTGATGTGAATATCATTATCTTGTACCAATGGCACCTGTCAAAAGAGTGGCATTTACTGGGGAAGTCGATGTGCTCGAAGCAGGAAACAAACGAACAGAGCGACTCTGACGAGGGCCGGATTGTGAAGGCTAGATGACTGGGTCAGAGCATCTCCAAGCGGTAGGTCTTGTGGGGTGTTCCTGGTCTGAAGAAGGTAATTGATGAACTGGGGGAAAGGGTCAAAAGCACATACAGCTCACTGATGGCCGCCTGGTTTGCTAATACAGAAGAGCAAGTAGAAATTGCTAAAAAGGTCCAGGCTGCCTATTGGCAGCAAGGTGTCAGAACATACAGTGCATCGCAGCAAGCTGCGTGTGAAGCTGTGTAGATGCAGACTGGTCAGAGTCCATGCTGTCCCCTGTCCATTGCTGAAAAAGCATGTGAGCTTGAATCACGTTTACTTTTGCATCATCTGGATGTTCCTTTGGCACGTAACACCTTCCGGAACATTGTGGCAGACCAGGTACATCCGTTCACTTGGCAACGGTATTCTCTAACATCAGTGGCCTCTTTTAATTAAATAACGCTTCAGGAATGAAGAAGAAGAACATAAGAAGAACAGCCTTTATTTGTCATGTACGTTACAGCACAGTGAAATTCTTTCTTCACATATCCCAGCTTGTTATGAAGCCGGGGTCTCAGTATAGGGTCAGCCATGATACAGCGTCCCCGGAGCACAGAGGGTTAAGGGCCTTGCTCAAGGGCCCAAAAGTGGCAGCTTACCAAGGCTTGAACCCTGACCTTCCAATCAGTAACCCTGAGCCTTAACCACTGAGCTACCAATCTCCAGTTCCAATGGTTCAAGGAACCAATAGTTGTCTAACATCTGTGGGATGAATTGGAAAAACAATTATCCCAGCAGGGCAACACTTCATAATTTACCACACTTAAAGGATCTGCTCCTAACCAGCGTACACCTTCAGATCTATAGAGGAGTTCATGCCTCAACAAGTACAAGCTGTTTAGGGTGGAAAATGTGGACCTACAGAATATTCAGCAAATAGTGTTAATATAACGACTGATCGATGTATATAAAAAGGAAAGAAAAAGAAAGAAAGGAAAAAAAGAAAGAAAGAAACCTGGGGACAGTGAAAAGTAACTGAAAAGAAAGAAAGAAAGAAAGAAAGAAAGAAAGAAAGAAAGAAAGAAAGAAAGAAAGAAAGAAAGAAAGAAAGAAACTGGGGACAGTGAGAAAGAAAGAAAGAAAGAAAGAAAGAAAGAAAGAAAGAAAGAAAGAAAGAAAGAAAGAAAAAGAAAGAAAGAAAGAAACCTGGAGACAGTGAAAAGTAACTGAAAAGACAGAAAGAAAGAAAGAAAGAAAGAAAGAAAGAAAGAAAGAAAGAAAGAAACTGGGGACAGTGAAAAGTAACTGAAAAGAAAGAAAGAAAAAGAAAGAAAGAAAGAAAGAAAGAAAGAAAGAGACAGTGAAAAAGTAACTGAAAAGACAGAAAGAAAGAAAGAATGAAAGAAAGAAAGAAAGAAAGAAAGAAAGAAAGAAAGAAAGAAAGAAAGAAAGAAAGAAAGGTGTTTTATACTTGTCACATGTAGATTACAGCACAGTAAAATTCTTTCTTCACATATCCCTGTGATGTTTGGAAGCTGGGGTCAGAGTGCAGGGTCGGCCATGATACAGTGCCCCTAGAGCGCAGAGGGTTAAGGGCCTTGCTCAAGGGCCCCAAGAGTGACAGCTTCACGATACCGGGGCTTGAACCCCCAACTTTCCGATGAGTAACCCAAAGCTTTAACCACTGAGTGCTTTAACCACGCTTTCACTATCTAATAAATACAAATCTTAGCATTATACCAATTTGTAAAGACACTTGTATTAAACGTGTGTTGCGATGTTTAATGTATCTGATCACTTCTCATTTGGAAAAAAAGGCTCGAATGAAACCGAAACCTAATGAATCTCTAATTGAAGATCCGACTGCATCCCTACTTATCACTCAAAAGGAAGGAAAATTAAACCTGCAATTAGAGCTGGAATGAATACACTTAGGGAAAACTTAATCATGACAATATTGATATCATCACATCATAGAGGATGAAAACACCTGCATACACCTACCTATACGCACACCTGCTCACCTAAAGACAGCCGATCCTATCTGCACTTGCCGTATCCGAGTCTCACACACCTTTGCGTTTTATTGCAGGTGTGTGTGTGTGTGTGTTTTCACCTAGTCACCATTTTCCCCTGACTCAGAGAGCAGCACTGGGGCGTGACCCCACACCTCGCAAAGCTCATACGCCTTTTCACCGTGACATCAAAGCCACTCGATGATACGAGTCACAGATGCCCAGTCACCCCTACAACACACACACACACACACACACACACACACACACACACACACACACACACACATCCCTCTATCCTCTCTGACCAATATTTCACTGGGCGTGCCATAATTCACAGCACATAAAACCTTAAAATGGCACATAAAACAGTTCATCTCTTTTCAGTGTCGGTTTCCTAGGCTCAAAAATTAAATATGTTTTACCGCAGGTACATAACCAAAGCACAGAGTTTTAAAAAATGGCCTCGTAAAAAAGCCCGGGGCAGGGAAATCGGCCAATGTGATACGATGATGGGGAAGCTTGCTGACTCACCGAGAGAAAGGTAGTGATAAAATAATGGCCAGGAAAGACTAGGTAGCTGCTTGTTCCTGCAATTACAGATACACGCTCGTACACAATGTCTTCAACATGTGCGTTTACAGATTATAAGTTATCAGTGAGAGGCCGTAGAGGAAGCGAGCGTAAAGGAAGAAAACCCCGACCCCCGTTTACTCAAACGCTTGAACACATTTTTGAAAAAAAAAACGAGGGCCGTAAAACACTCCAACACGCAATCAAAATTGGCGGCGAAAAAGGAAGGATGGCAAACGAAGCCGAAGGAACAAAAAGAAAGAGGAAAGAGTCGGAGCCAAGGAGAGGAAGGAAAAACATCTGAATCGTACTGACAGCGAGCGAGAGAGCCAACATCTGACGTCGAACAAAAGTTGCAGAGTTCAGTGACATTTGAGAAATATGAGGGCGAACCTTCTTTCTTTCATCAAAAGACCCTTCCAGATGCTTTTTTTTTTTTTTTTTTTTTTTTTGCAGGACCTTCATGGGCCTCTTCTTCCTGGAATACCCCCTTTTTTGGGATTCCTTTTTCCAAATAAACTGAATATGAGAGACATTTTTCAAGATTGGACAGAAATAAAGTAAATGTAACTCGTTACTGCACTCGAGTAGCTTTTTCACGTATCTGTACTTCACTGAAGTATTTCTATGTGGGAAGACTTTTAAACTTCACTGCATTTACGAAATCAATCGTTCAATCACTGTTTTTGATTGAACCTGTTCTGATCGGCGCTCGCTGGTATCTACGTATCACCAACATACAGTTCAGCATCAGTACAACAGCAAGCAGAACATTTAGAAAGGAATAAATGATGGAGGGAACTCCTGACTCGGACTCGCCCCAACACTCACCCCCATTCACGTGATATTTATGTAAATATTTTTTACAATAGGTTTTGGGCTTATGATAATTTCAATACCAATCAGTGTTTGACTCATTAATATTATTTTATCAATAGATTAGTATGCTGAGAGTCACAGAGTCTTTTCACATATTAAAGAAGAGTCTTGTTCCAAAAATGATTATAGCAACATTATAGCCATAATAAATCATAGTACTCTGGATAATGAAGTATATTCGAAGGCAAATACTTGAAAATACTTTTACTCAAGTACATGGTTCGTGTACTTCGTCCATTACTGCATACACTGCATTTCACCCAAATGAGGATGGGTTCCCTTTTTGAGTCTGGTTCCTCTCAAGGTTTCTTCCTCATAACATCTAAGGGAGTTTTTCCTTGCTACAGTCGCCATGGCTGCTCATCAGGGACAAATACACATCGTTAACTTCAATTCTGTAAAGCTGCTTTGAGACAATGTCTGTTGTAAAAAGCGCTATAAAAATAAACTTGACTTGACTTGCATACTTGACATGCTAGGGCCTATTGTTTGGACACTAACCCATTGTTTTATATATAAGTGGGATTTTATACAATATTTATAGCGCACTATATATTTTGCACTATGCCTTTATTTAATACACAATTATCCCCAATGTAGTAGATAAGGTGTGTTTTGGGATACGCCAGCGCCATGTTTTTTTTTTCTTATTAATCTTCTAGAAAAAACGGGAAAATATGTGTCTTATTGACCTTCATGAAACAAAAAGTAGTTTAATTCGGTGTGTAATTATATCTAATGCACTGTGCAATGCTGCGTAATAATTAGTATGTGCACATTTCTTAATCGGGAACTTGTTACCACCGCTGTAACTGAACAGAATTAAGATTTTGAAGCCTCTAAGAGCTGTAGCTACGCTATAGAAGACAACGACGAGCATCAGATCTTCTCTTTCGTAGTCTGTATTATTAATGGTGCAACGGATCGCAAAACTCACGGCTCCGATCACATAACAGCGTCCTTCCCTGTAGCACAGGTCACACTTTCCGCTGGATGTTTTACAGTCGTGTGGGAAAAATTATTTATAAAAAACTGTAGAATTTAGGATTTTACTAGAATAGGATATTTCCTGAAGAAAATGTGAGCGGTGTTTGATGGTGCAAAACTCGGCACAGGGAGTGCATTGTCCTCAGTGCAAAGCGCGAGACGGATGAAGGTGGGGGTCATTGATGTCACGTGACGTCACCACATCCCCGGCATTTGACTGTCCTCGCTGTGTCGAGTGAATTCAATATTTAATAATGTAGCAAAATGAATCAGATTCATACATCATATCAAGTCGTACTGATTAATTCAAAGAGTCAAAATCAGGCAAGAGAACGATGGATGGATGGATGGATGGATGGATGGATGGATGGATGGATGGATGGATGGATGAATAAATGGATGGATGGATGGATGGATGGATGGATGGATGGATGGATGAATAAATGGATGGATGGGTGGGTGGATGGATGGATGGATAGATGGATGAATAAATGAATGGATGGATGGATGGATGGATGGATGGATGGATAGATGGATGGATGGATGGATGGAGTGACTGCGTCTATCTTAGAGGCCACAGAATGTGAAGACCAGACACAAACACACACAAAAAAAAACAGACAACGCATAGCAAACAAAGGCGAGAGAGCGAGAAAAAGAGATGGAGGCGCTCATTCCAGAGCAGACTGAAGCAGCAGACCTCATGCCCTAGACTCAGTGGGAGTGAGAGAGCAGAAGAAAGACGGAAAGGCCGTGCGAGAGAGTATGGGAGAAAACTCAGGGGTTCAGGGTTTCTTTTGTGCTGGAGGGCAGAGGCGGCTCTCGATTCCTTCACATCGTCCAAATTTAGCCGAACGAAAGGACTACTAGATTAGCGCCCTCTGCTCAGTGAGCCCACAGTGCCTGTACAAAAAGAAAAAAAAAAAGGAAAAAAAAAACAAAACAAAGGATTTCTACTCAAGTTTAAGACATCTGCAGTCTGACAGTCCAACTGGAGTCGAAAATCTCTGCGAAAACATGGCTGACATACGGAGAGAGAGACAGGGAGACAGGGTGAGAAAGGAGAGGTTACTGCAATGGAGGAGAAGATGAAAGGGAAGACTCCTGGATCTTCATACATAAGCATAATCAGAGTCAGAGAGCAAACATGGCTTAGGAGTGTGTGTGCATACAGTAAGGGGTGCAACGGATCGCAGTTGATCGGCGTTCCGTACGGATTACGACTCCCGTTTCGGCATGAACGTGAACCGCAGATCGAATGCTCGTTTTTTAACTTGCGGATGAAGCTTCTTTTTTTTAACAATCGCAGAATTAAAGATTTTTTTCCCCCCTGCCGATAAGCCGGTCATTTTCGTAACTACACAGACCAGTCTTGTGTTCACGTGAACGGGACGCGTTTATCTGTAAACAACAACAACGGCTAACGGAGGAGCGGAAGAACTTTAAAAGCTTCCCGCATTATTCAAACTTTTCTTGTAATAAATGGAAAGCTAATTTATATTTGTTTCCTTTTTTTGCTCTGATACGTGACCCAAAACACGTGATTTTTGTGATCCGTTGTACCACCAGCATGCAGTATTGTATGTGCGTGTATACTGTTTGTCCACCTTCTAAGTCTCCTATGGAAACAAAATACATGTGACTTTTTTCGACATCGGAAGAAACGAGCGACCCAGATGAAGATGCCAAGATTTCGATATTTAAAATACGAATACACATACAGAAACATTTGACCTTTCCTGGGGCCGTATCCCAAACGGTGTTCTATCAGCCATGTAATGCGTATCATATGTCATGTTACGCTGTGTGTTCTGAGCAGCTGCGATGGCGAGAACGATAAAAGGTTCGGATTCAGCTGAACTTAAAGATCGCAAAAATAATTCGATCTCATGAATGCATTAAGCTCAAGCTACATATCGGTTGGCTTGTTAAAACATCTGATGTTAGAATTTAAGAATAAAACTGTAGTTCTGGGTCTCATAACTGTCAAAAATGTATGGGATGAGATGGTAAAAAAATTTTAAAAAGGTAAAAAAAAAAAAAAAAAAAAGGAAAAAAAGGTAAAGCTCAATAAATTGTGTGAAAACTATACCTATGTTCCCCTTCATACACACAATGCACACACTGCTGCAGAGTCGGCTACCCAACCTGCATGCACAACTAAGGGCACACACTCGATTTTTTTCACCTTTCTATTGCAGAAGAAAAGGAAACACTATTAAGATATTGCCGCCAAAGTTTTCACTCTCAGCCTTCTCCTCTCTCCCAGAGCAGGTCGGGGTGGGGTGTGTGCACTGTGCTTGATATGAACTTGGCGTAACACTGTCTTGGGGAAAAACAAAGTGATCAATGAGGGTATACGAAGCGAGGCTCCCTAGGACAGGGCCAATCAATGCTGGAGAGAAACCTTGCCAGGGGCCCTTATGGAAATGGGAGCGCGTCCGGTAACCTCGGGAGCAAACAGGCGCGCTAGATCAATGGCGCTCCGACAGAAAAAGCTCACAGCTATATCACACTGCAGCACAGTAAATATGCAATGATGAATCCCATAAGGCTCACGGTGAACTCTTAAACTGGAGAGAGAAGGGGAAAAAAAGGAGAGAGAGAGAGAGAGAGAGAGAGAGAGAGAGAGAGAGAGAGAGAGAGAGGCTGGATGTGTAGATTAGTTGAGAATGCTGATTTTGCTGAAGGAAATGAGAGAATAGAAGGGAAAGGCGGAACTGTGTTTAAAAAAAATGAAAAGAAAAGGGAAAAAACGAAAACAAGTTGTTTGAGATGTAATGATTTTCAATTATGCTGTCATGGAAACACTCATGGGGGATAGAAAGGGTCTGGAGGAATGTGAAAAGTGTTTGGCCTTCATTAAGTAATATTCAATCTGTTTAATATTTTGACCACACAGGGATCTAGAAAAATATTAAACCACGAAGTGTGGAATTTGCTCACTAAAGCAGGAAAGCTACACTGGGAAGGATCAGATATTTATGATTTAAGTGCATGATTATTATCAGAATCTTTGGGCCAACACTTACATTAGATTAGATTGGACTTTATTGTCTTTGTGCATGTGAAATAGCCAATGAAATCCAGTAAACACTTCCGAATAACACGTTTTATATAGAGAGAGGAATTCATAAGCCCACTTCTACTAAACTACAAATAATTAAGAATTAATTTTATAGAACACAAGACAACACAAGGTGTACTTTTATTGTAAAATATCAAAGAGTGAAGTAACTGTTACCAATCCAGGCAACTGCCCCACTTATATTTATTACACAATTGATCTGCTTGTAGCTACATTTATTGTTGTGGAACAACAAGATCAAGATACAAGATCGTTCCTGTTACATTATAGCAGCTATAAACAGCCTGTCCCACAGCAGTCTCTGGTAGCTGGTCTCTCTTTAAGTCAAGACGAAGACCAGCATTTTTCAAGTTGATTAGAAACGTGCATTGCCCTCAGCCCTGAATACATTCCAAGTACTGACACTGGAGACTCCTTACAAAAAGCTGTTTTTTATATTTGTGTATTTATTTCCACCATTAAATCACTATACAGACATTCTCAGGTATTTAATTATATGTTAATGATGTGCACGATAATATAAACCGTGTTTTTAAATACATTGTCATGTAATTTCACTAATGTTAATTTGTAATTAGTTAAATCTAAGTAAAATCCTAAGTTATATCCAGATATAACCAAATTCTAGCATAAAACACGCTTCTTGCTTTGCAGCACTGAATGGATTATTGATATCTGATCATTACATAGACTACAACTAATGTGTAATGAGATGCAAACTAACATTTCATGAACTCTCGAAATAAAAAAACATTTTCCACACTGGACGATTTTCCATTTCGCTTAAAAGTTTGCCGAAAAAATAAGAAAATAGATGCAGCCCTTACAAAGTCAAAGCAAAACAACGCGAAATCGTGAACCGTCCCCTTCGGATTCCGAAAGGTTGAGAAGCCTTGAGTAATGTTTCAGCTTGGTGTTTGACAAAAATGTCAGCATCCGTCAGCGTTCAATGGAGCCCTGATGCATATTCTATAAAGCAGATGTATAACTGATACACATTCACATGCAAATGACCTGCAGCCATATGAGCTGCATGGGACATGACAGACAATAAGCAAGTCTAACAAACTTGTCTGTGTCAGGGTGTGCACATGCGCACACGCACACACACACACACACACACACACACACACACCCCACACACCAAAGGCACAAAAACACACCTCAGACATGTCAAATCAAAATCTCCACTCAAGTTAATGTGTATTCTGAACACACACACCCATACACACACACACATTTTTGAAACAGGCCTTATCACCCGTAAGAAGATAGGCCACTCTAAACTGGCGTTTACTGATAGTTTATTTATAGAGAGCAGCGGTGAGATTTCTCTTATCTGCACACTCGTCTGCGAGTGCATTCATCCTCTCAGCCTTGTTTATGCACTAAACTCTCTCTGCCTGTTAACAAGCAACAGCTAATTAAGCCTGAGACGGAGCAGGGAGAGAATGAGCGAGAGAATCAGTGCGAGAATCAAAGAGAGAGAGAGAGAGAGAGAGAGAACGAGAGACTGAGGTAAAAAAGTATAAATGGGAGAGGAGAGTCAAACCGAGTGTAAGAGTGTCTAATTCCTAAAGTCCAGTTCGAAAGACTCCACAAGTTCACACCAATTAATTTACTTTCAAATAACAACTAAAAGATCTAATGGACACACGAGTCTTAAAGGAATACTATACGTTTCTTTTTTTCATTAATCTCCATCCTCTGGCATGTTCCATAACCACAGGCAACCGTTCTGACACTTTTCCCAGCACTCACGTATAAGAGCAACTGCTAAACTCCTGACGATTTGGCAGGCATACTTCGAGCTCATGTATGTAGAAGAGGGCTGATAGCACGCTCTTTCTTCCTGAGTATGTTTCACTGCCATGTGATGCAGCACAAAGATTTCATTGTCTGCAGTTAGTGGACATCCGACGACACACGAGAAACTTTCTGGCGTATTAAAGATAAAATATGGGAGGGTTCAGGATTAGGGATTAAAGATTAATTAAGATAGGGACTATTCTAAAACTTCACTTGCATGTACTTTTTGTTGTGCCAAACATATCTGGGTTTGGATTTGTGGTTAACATGACTTACTTTACTGAAGAGAATAAACACAACTTCAACAAAAGTCAATAAAATCGACCGAGATTGTTTTATTGACGTTCTCCTCAACCGGTGATTCAAATTAAACTGAACCACATCAATAGCTTAGAGGAAGCACAGATATGCTTTCCTGCTCGTCACTTAGGTATGAATCTTTCTTTTGGCTTCTCCCATTAGGGGTTAGGGTTAGCGGATCATTCGTTTTCATGATCTGCGTGTTTGATTTGGCATGTTTTTACGCTGGATGCCTTTCCTAACGCAACCCTCCGTATTTATCCGGGCTTGGGACCTTAACTAAGAGTGCACTGGCTTGTGCAACCCTAATGGCTGGGGTTGGATCCCCACTAAGGTATGAATATTTGACTATAATTTTTATTTGTTACATTTTATCTGTGATTTCTGAACGTCCCATTCTACATTTAGTGCCCAGTTGCTGTTATAAAAACCTCCACTCTTCAGGGAAGATGTTCCACTAGATTTTAAAATGTGTGATATTTGTGTGCATTCAAACAGAAGGGTGAGGAGACCTGGGGGTGCAGTCAGCCTTCCAATTCATCCCAAAAGTGTACAATAGGGTTGATTTAATGAGACATGGACAAAAAATAGCAGTGAAGCAACCCATCCTCAAAATTGCAGTTATTCTACAATGTGCGTCACATGAACACAAAAGAGAACAAAAGTTCAGCCCCACTTAGTGAACACAACCACACCCCCTACCATCTGGAGGGAGAATTTTTTAAGTTTTATATACGGAAATATGTTTTGCAGATGCACCTGCTGACGGAATGAAAACGCCTGCCCATTGACTTCCATTATAAATACATTTTCAGTAAACAGGAGTTTTTGCTCAAATGTGTCAAAATACCTGTGTATAGACTCAAAATCGGATTCCTTCAATGTAATAAATCGATGTGTAACTTCAACGCTCTGATATAAAAATAACTACACAAGGCCTGATTTGTGTTGATCCACACAGAGAGACAGAAAGCTAATTAATCTACAGCAACCACCTACCACCCCCAAATCCCCCCCCTGTCGTTTGTATTGTTACAGTCTGTCTAGACATTTCTGGCGTGATGCACCTAGACAGCAAACTGAAGTCAATTAGAAAGCTTGGGTTGGACAGCCCTCCATTCTCCGAATACAAGCTGCCCGTCATCTCTCTCCGAAACAAACAAAAATTAGTGCCAAAATGAGGCCGGAAATACATAAATGCCGCTGAGGAGCTCGCGGCGCTCTCTAGCGCAATAAAAGAATGGAAACAATGACTACGGAAGAATAAATAAACACAAACTAACGAGGAGGGGGTGGGAGAGTCTTTTTATTTATTTTTTTTTTTTTTTTACAAGGGCCAATTGTCATGATTCTTTTCAGGCAACAACAAAAAAATAAGAAATTTCAGATTTTTATTATTCATCTCACACACACAAAGGTAGAGGCCTTGAACTGGGGCTATAAAGCTCATTTGTACGTAATCAAGGGATGAAGACTGAAGGAGGCAATCGCTCCACATCATGGAATTACAAAGAAAAGCCTCGGTGTGTTACTGTAGCGGAAAATGCTGAATGCTGAATAGAACTCCTTGTGTGGAGAATCTGCACTTAAGTCGACTGTACGGAAACACGCACAAGGACACGGGAGTAAAAAGGGAAAGCAAATTCTTCCGGAATGAAAGGACGGCAAGGAGTGCGCGCACGAATCAACACGACTGCATGACTCGCATCAAAAGTCTTGCATAGGAGACAGATAATGAGAATATGCAAACTCTTTTTGAGTACAGAAATACTCATATTATGCTAAATAAATAGGACAGACAGACAGACAGACAGACAGACAGACAGACAGACAGACAGACAGCTAGATAAATCGATAGATAGATAGATAGATTCCGATTCTGTCCACAAGGTGCTTGTTCATGCTCTCATCATCTCAAAACTGGACTACTATTACTGACTCCAGGAAGGTCGGCCTCTGAAAGACATTTAGCTGCATTTCTTCCTATACCACGCAAATCGACGCTCCGTCCACTGGCTTCCTGTAGCTTCCCACATCAGATTTAAAACACTGATGCTCGCGTACAAAGTCAAAAACAGACCAGAACCTCTCTAATTCACTGCACTTATCTTATATGTGGCAAGAAAAGTAGGCATTATATTGAATACGCTGGAAGCAATAGACTTGTAAGTATATTTGCAAACTCTTAGTAAAAGCAGATCTTATATAATATGTACAGAGGTGTAAAGAGTTACCGAAACTCATACTTGAGTAAAAAAAGTTACCTTAGAGCAAAACCTACTCCATTACAAGTTAAATTTCACCAATTCCAATATGACTTAAGTAGAGTATCTGAGGATTTTATTTATATTGAATGTAGGCTCAAAGATACAACTCAACACTGCATTAACCGAAATCAACACAACAGCCACTTCAACATGCCACAATGAAACAAAGATCAAACAAGTTGTAAAAAAAAAAAAAAGACAAAAAAATAAAATAAAATGATAGTATCATGTTACAAAGTAAAGTAACCATAAATATTCAATAGACAAATACAATTAAAGTGAATACATATTCAAAAATAAATAAAGTAAAGCTGAAAATACTAAAATGTAAATGTGACTGTCATTGTCGATTAAAATACAGTGGAGAAAAAAAGTACATATATTGACTCAAATGTAGTTGAGTAGAGAGTAAAAGTTGCTTATATCTTTGATTATCAGTAAAACTAAAACGAAGGTTGAGCATATGTAATATTAATAAATACAAAGTTGCCTGAATTCAAACAGGTAAACATGTACTGTATATTAAACTTATAGTTAATACGTATATCAATTCAAGCTATATATATATATATATATATATATATATATATATATATTTTTTTTTTTTTTTTTTTGAATGAACCAGGATTATGTGCAGTTTACTAATGTATAGTTTATTGAACATACCTGCCTTGTAGCTACACTCAATGGACTTTGTTCCTTCTTTTTTTTTATTAGAATTTTTTATTTCCAGTATGATATGAGATCACGGCTCGGCGTATGGGCTGATCGTGGATACTGATGCAACACTGAAATCCTCATAGTAAACTCTTTTCGCATGCACCTTCCTGCAATGTTATGCCAATTTCCATAGCTGACATGGAAGCAATACTTAAGACAAGTTGGGATTTACGCACAAGTGCAAGAGCGGTGTTGTTTCAGATACCGTTGTGTACAGTATTTGCAGCAAAGAAAAAAACAAAAAATGATGGATAAAATAATACTGGTTTTCTTAACCTAGTAACACTGCAGTGTCTGATACACTCACAGCTAACACACACAAACAGGCTGCTATAGAGTCAATGTCACAATATTGTCCTTCTGTTAAATTATATGTGGTGTGTATTGGTTGGTCAATAGCTTTAATGGTGTTGGGCTGCTCACTACACCAAATTTCTATCAGACATTACACTGTTCAGGACAAGCATCATGATTCAACAGATGAAGCATCATTATCTTCCAATAACCAGAAACCTGCCCTGATACTTGCATAAATAACCCATAGCATCAGGAACACCATAAACAATGGTTCTATATGTTCATTCTACAAACAAGGACTCATAATTCAGTCGAGTGCGAGGCACAACACATGCGCTTCTCTGCACTATAGAATGTTCTTCACACATATTCTGCACCTACACAGAGCCAGAACATAAAATCCCTGGGGGACGGTACCGTGTTTTCCGGCATGAAGCGCACATGTACACGCACATGGCTGACACAAGGAGGTATGGAACAAGCTGGATACGGGATATGGGATACGGGATATGGGCACCCACGCAGTGTTGCACTGGAATGCAGATGTTTGGTTATATAAGATATTATGTAAGGAACCCTGTCCTCCTTGATATCACCTGGCCTTTATTCTATACTCTATAGTTCCTATAATCGAGGAAGGTTACACGAGGTGTTGCTCAATTCAATTCAAGTTTATTTCTATAGCGCGTCTCACAATGGACACTGTCTCAAAGCAGCTTTACAGAATGTAAGAATTATAAAATGAAAATTTAAACAAGGGAACTACGTATACTTATCCCTGATGAGCAGCCTGGGGCGACTGTGGCAAGTAAAAACTCCCTTAGATGGTATAAGGATGAAACCTTGAGAGGAACCAGACTCAAAGGGGAACCATCCTCATTTGGGTGTGATTATAAATCATCAAAAAACACAATACAAAAATGGGAGAGTGAGAGGAATATCATGAGCACCGGACAGAGAGATTATGAGTAATGTCCTTTCTACAGTCTTATACGGTCAGTTGGAGTTGTGGAACCCGTAAATTACCTTAACATCTAGGTTCATTTTAGATTCGACACCAACTCCTCCGAAGCCAGAGCCTTGGGCTCCACCTCAACAACACCGTTCTCGTCACCCCATGGGAATGAAAGGAGATAAAAGAAAGAGAGGGAGAGAGAGAAAGAGAGAGGGGGTTCTGCAGGGGCAACAGAGAGGCATTGCAGCTATGTTAAATGGTAAAGAGGTGGAGGATAATGTGTGTGTGAGTGTGTTCTAGTGTTTAAGTGTGTGTGTGTGTGTGTGTGCGTGCGCTAGTGTTTTAGGGTAGTGTGTAGGGTTGTGCCCTCTGCGTTAAACCATCCACTCACTGCTTTTCTCTTTCTCAGGCCATAAGATGCACTTTGATGCATGTATAATTAGGGCTCTACGCTCTATGAGTGTGGTTTGAAAATGAAAAAAGAAAAAAGGAATCAAATCAGGATAACAGGCGGAGGAGAGACAGCGAGCGAGAAGTGAGTGAAGATGGAGCGGAGGGGGATTAATCGGTTAGTGTTTGATGTGCTTGATCAGAAACGTGTTTATTAACTGCAGAAGGCGAGCAGTAATTAACCCGCAGACAGCGAGCTTTCTGGAGCGCCGTTCATGTGTCAAACGGTCCGTCTCGGCTCAAGCTAGCGGTCTTCCACCTCTCGCTCTCCTCCCCCTCGCTGCTCCTCTCGCCTTTTATGCCCTCTGCACTCCCCTCGGACCACTTTCCCGATCAATTAGCTGCTTGGCTGTGGGTTTTTTTTCCTTCCTTTCTATGTGTTCTGAGCAACTGGAGAGCGCAGAGAAATCTAAGCCTGTGTGATTCGTGCATGGCCGAGTTAATGAAGATAAACATCCTGAAAGCTTGCGAAGGATTTAATCAAGGATGCAGAGATTACTTCTACACTAACTCTATCTCTTTCTCTGTGTGTGTGTGTGTGTGTGTGTGTGTGTGTGTGTGCACACGTAGAGAGAGAGAAGAAGCGAGATGCTTTTAGAATCAGCTGACGTTCGTGCTCTTTTGCGGTCAGAGGTCAGTTGCGTGGTCTTAAGAGGTTGAGGTTTTTGAATAGAAGATTGAGACCATGGTGTCACCTTTGACACACAGACACACACACAACTGCACGCACGCACACAATTACTTTCTCTGCAAACAGACACCGATACACACTTTTGATTGCGGTCCAAAAAATGAAGCAACCTTCAACATCTCGCATTTTGCGAATGTTATGTTCTCCTACGACTAAGCTCTTTATGTGTACACACACTCTCACAGCTGGGTGGAGGATGTACATGCACAAGAGAAGTGTCTGATTTTAATGAACATAAGCTAATGAGAACACTTTAAATTTGCCAGTTGTGATTAGAAATTATGGCAGAGAAAAAAATAAAGAAAAAACAAAGAAGTGGGTGCACGGTGGAGAAACTTGATTCGGACTGAAATAACTTGATATGTATAGTAGATTTAATTAAACAGATGTGGGGAAAACTCCCTGCAAAGTTATGAGGAAACAGATGCAGATGCATCTCTCTCTCTCTCTCTCTCTCTCTCTCTCTCTCTCTCTCTCTCTCTCTCTCTATATATATATATATATATATATATATATATATATATATATATATATATATATATATATATATATATATATATATATATATATATATATATAACTTCCAGCCACATGTGGTTCTTCCCCAAAATGTTAACACAAAGTTGGATGCACACAGTTGTATAGAAAGCCTCTGAATGTGGTACAATTACATTTTCCATCAGTGGTCATTTTTTATTATTATTTTAAGTTCAGTAAGACACGCTTGTTAATGAACCTAACCAGCTGCAAGTAACTCGACTCAGTATAACTTACAAATGAATATATGATCGAAATATGATCGAAATATGATCGCATGCATGAGCTCTGTTTCGTACAGATGATTCCTTATTTATATTAATATATAGGCAGTTATTAAGTTTTGTATATCGCTACAGCACAGTACCAGTGTAAATATATTTTTGAAACAAATAATGAGCGATGGCAGTTTCTTTTTATTGATCTTAATGCTGCAGACATTACATATTTGTACAGACGTTCAGGAATCGTCCCTAGACAGCCATCGCAGGTGTGTATCTGTGATCCCGGATACTATGGATAATTGTCCACAGTCTAGTGCAAAAGAGGTTTTAAACCCCACTCTACTTTACACACACACTTTTAAATGAATTTGCTATTTCCCAAAATGTACACAAATGAGTAATTTAACGTGCAGCAGCCTCGAGCACAATTAAGCAGGAACGAACGGATGAATATGAATAAATGAATACAGTAAACAAGCGTGTGCGCAATAAGTATGCTCCTGATCATCAGCTTTCACTGTCCAAAAAGCTTCAGATATAAAAGTACAAATATCAAAAAAACACATTCTCCTGCAATTTAAGGCGTCGAAAATATATGCCTTATGTGATTAGATCCGATTCATGCGACTGTCTTTCTGATTTCACTTCAATTCTATTCTCTAAAGATTCTTAAAACCAAAACTGAATTCAAATAAATAAAAAAAAACGTTAAATTGGCCCAATTTATGTCAGAATCTCAGACTGTGCACAAGTACAATTTAAATTAATACATTTATAAACTGTCCTCAAAGTTTTGATTTTGTATAAACTTTTTGTTCTAGTTTCAGACTTAGAAAAAAAAGACTGACTAAAACATAAACTCTGTAGCAGAAAAAGAGCTCCAAAGTCGGCTAAAATTACAGGTTTCCATGGCTGGCCTTTAGTGTTGTTTATTTGATATCAAATGGTCAAACGATCATAAAATATATATCATTTTATTATAACGTTATCAAACATGTGGGATGTTTTAGCCCACGCATCAATCAGCTTGCATGTGTTCACTGGTCCACCTCCTAGTTCAAAACCGTTACTATAGTAGCATTAGTGATATCATCTGCGGACATGGCAGATGCTACTTTTCATGAATTGAACTTTTGTTTTCAAATCGAAAAACTTTTCAGATGAAAAGAAAAAAGAGGTGCTAATTTCTTCAGAAGCACCCTAAAGGTGAATGTACAAATCAGTGAGCGTCAGCCAGCTAGCCTACATGCTAGCAAAAAATAAACCGAAGATTTGCCCATATTGTGTCACAATTGTGTTGTTTATTGTTTCCTGCTTTTAAAATTGTTGTATAAAAAAGTTATAACACTTATAGTGGTGCTGTTAAATCAGTCATACGGATATTCAGTGGTGGACGAAGTAGACGAACCATGTGCTTGAGTAAAAGTAGAGATACTCAAGGTAACATATGACTCCAGTAAAAATGCTCCATTAAAACTTTCACTTAAATAAAAAAACTAAAGTATTTGCCTTCAAATGTACTTAAGTACCCAAGGTACTATGTTGATTTATGTTCCTATTATCATTTTTGTAACAAGACTTTTGCTTGATATGTGACTCTCAGACTCTCATCACACTGATCTATTAATAGAATGATATTAATGAGTCAAACCCTGATTGATATCTTTTTAAATAATCATGAGCCCAAAACCTTCTTTTAAACTACTTTAAATAACCCGTGCAAACGGGTGATGTGGCGAGTTCGAGTCTGGAGTTTCGTCCATCATTTATTCCTCTCAAAATGTTCTGCTTGCTGTTGAACTGACGCTGAACTGTATGCTGTATGTGTGCGCTTGACCCTGATTGGTGGATCGCTGCGTGTTTGACCGGTTAAGTTATTATCCGCTCATAAATACAAATTAACGACTGATTTCGCAAAATGGAGTTGAGTAAAAAGTCAAATATTTGACTTTGGAATGTAGTGAAGTCAAAGTCTCCCCAAATGGAAATAGCTACTTCAGTACAGTTCTGTTTACTTCCTTACTGTTCTGATATTCAGCATAATCACGTGCTTGTGTGATATTGCTGAAATATGCGCTGGACGTCAAAAAATCACGAGTTAGCAAGCCCGCAGCATTAACACAGTCTGGACTTGTTTACACGTGAGATACACTACAATGCAAACAACTGGGTATAAAGCTCCTGCTGAATTCTACAGTATGTAGTGTATTTATATTTAAACTGACACCATTGGATGGAGTCGCACACGTTTAGTGCTCTGTAATCCGACTGGATGAAGCCGACGCATTAATTTTTCCCCAAAAAAAACCCCACAAAATAAAAAATCATCTGCTGCATTTCTCCTCCCTTCCCTCGTTCTCTTTTTGTCTCTCCCTTCCGAAAGTTGATAGTGCCCTAGGATAAGGATTTACTGGATTGTTTATAGAAGCAGTGCTTTCCCAGCGAAGCTTAACGTGATGTATTTTTAATCATTCCTCTCCTCTACAATCTTCATACCCACTCGGTCAGTCCTGACTTTCCCAGCGGTGAGGCCCGTGCGTGCGTTCGTGTGCACGTGTGTGTGTGTGCAGACGATCCTTAACAAAAACACAACATAAACACTCACCAGCTCCACAAAAGACAGCCCTCCATAGCTGTGAGCAACCACAAAGATGTTTTTGGCGAGGGATCTGGAAATGAAATGGTCCCACACATAGCGCGTGTGCTCCTCGGGTGAACTGTTTTCCTGTAAACACACATATACACACACGCGAGAACTGTAAGAGATAGCATCTGAACAAACACAAACACACACACAAACAGATCCTCCTGGGTTCAATGAGCCTTGCATATTGCAAATGCCCCAAATGTAAAAACCGATAGCTCCTGTGACGGCAGGTTTAAATCTTAATTTGTACTTGGCTAAACAATCGATGTGGCCTCGATGCAAGCAGTGAGCGCATAAATGGCCAACGCCGGAGGAAGGTCACACACCGGGGGTGGACAGAACACTCGTAATTAACACAGGCCTGAGGTGAGGAAAAAGGGAGACGGAGATAGAGAGAAAAGGAAGGGATGTACGTGGAAAGAGAGGGCGCACATCGATCCGTGTGTGTGGAGAACCTATAGATTTGCAGCGATTGAGAAATGAAGCGAAGTT
This sequence comes from Silurus meridionalis, assembly GCF_014805685.1. Taxonomy (NCBI): domain Eukaryota; kingdom Metazoa; phylum Chordata; class Actinopteri; order Siluriformes; family Siluridae; genus Silurus; species Silurus meridionalis. The sequence goes on from NC_060910.1 coordinate 6,246,947, forward strand.
TCATCACAATTGAGCTGTGCTCTGAAATTAAGACTAATTATGAAATAGTGGATGAGATGTTTCCTTTATGAAGAGAATAATTAATTTAATGAGTGCGCACATGGACATGGTCATGGTCATGGTGCAATACCCTCAAAACTGCTTGATTTAGAAACATCTCTAGACCTTCAGTTTAATTAAATACATGCATGAACAGGACACCCAAAGAGACACTAAGCTATTTAACTGCTAGCAAACTATTTCGAGCCGTAGATACACCTGGATTTAGCATTGAATGTATAGAATATACACACGACTGTAGAGAATGATTTCCCTTCATTCGAACTAGCTCCAGACCCAAACCTTTAAAGTATGACAATACCCCTTTACACAAAGTCAGCTCTATTAACATATAGTTTACATGAGTTGTTGTGGGAGATCTTGAGTGGCCTGCTATAGAGCACTGACCTCAACCCTACTGAACACCTTTGGGATGAATTAGAATGCTGGCTGCACCGCGGGCCTCCTCACCTACATCAGTACCTGCCTTTACTAACATTCTTGTGGCTGAATGACCACAAATCTCCACAAGCACACCCTGAAATCTAGTGGAACATCTTCCCAGAAGAATGGAGGGAATTATAAGAGCAAATGGGGAATAAATGTGGCAATAGATGATTAAAGACTAGGCGGTTAGGACACAAATGTCTACAGATGTCTGTCTGTCTGTCTGTCTGTCTGTCTGTCTGTCTGTCTATATCATACTATATTGGCACAAGTTTGCGGACACCTGGTCAACAGTATGGTATGTCGTTCTTGAGCATCAAATTCCATATTTAGTCCCAATTTGCTCTTTTAATTCCCTTTACTCTTCAGGGAAGATGTTCCACTAGATTTTTGAGAGGTGTTTGTGGACATTTGTGTTCATCAGCCACAATCCTGTTAATAAAGGCAGGTACTGATGTAGGTGAGGAGGCCTGGGGTGCAATTCCAATTCATCCCAAAGCTGTTCACTAGGGTTGAGATCAGAACTCTATAGCAGACCACTGAAAATCTTTAATTCCAAAACCATGTAAACCAGAACTTAATGTAGATGGCTTTGTGCACAGGGGCATTGCCATGCTGGAACAGGTTTGGGTTTACAAGCTCAAGTGAATGCTTATTATACTGCATCCAAAGACGTCCTATACAACTGTGTGCCTTGGAGAAGAACCACATATAGCAGGACAGTTCAGATGTCCCAACACTTTTGTGAATATAGTGTATCTATCCAAACATCCATCCATCTCAAATTTTTTACTTCAGAGTTAAATCAAGCACTGATCAGTTGAACTCGTTCACACAACATGCCATTTTGTTTCTTCCCCGTTTGCAACTTTGTTTGTTTATTGTTTGGGTTCGGCTCACACTCTCTTGCATCAGCATTCAATTACGACGCCTAATAACTGAATTAAAATCGAACCAGCTGACAAGGGCTAAAAGATTTCTTGACAAACAGCTTGTTTATGAAGGTAAACAAATCGGAAAGGTGGAGCGGAGTGATGCAACCCGAGCAGAGCGGATTACATCTTGGACTGTCCTAATGGGAAAGAGGATGGGGTGGATCTCTTTTGTATAGGATGCTGGATATGGGGTGCAAACAAAAAAAAACTGTAAATAAAGTGCAACACGACAACACAACGAGAAAATGTGTCGAGCGCATACACTATATTACAAAAAAACGGACACCTGGTCATCAGTATGGTATGTGATTTTTGAGCATCGCATTCCATATTTAGTCCATAATTCCTTTGTGCACATTGCCATGCTGGAACAGGTTTGGGTTTCCAAGTGCTAGCGAACGCAAGATTTGATTATACAGCATTCCTACATAATTGTGTGCCTCCAGCTTTGTGGTAACATTTAAAAAAAAGATCCACATATGGCAGAAAAAGTCAGGTGTCCCAATACTTTTGTCTGTATAGCATATATTCGAGACATACTACGAGCTTCTCAAAACTTAAGATATAATATGCAGACTGAATTTCCCGTCTTCTTTTTACAGATGTCACAAATATCACAATAAACAAATTCTATCCCGGTGTGTCCCAATCCTCCAGAGGAGCTCTAGTGCTTGAATCATTGTGCTGCTGAGTGTGCACATGAATGAATACGAGCTCGGCTCCGGTGCGACGCACTGGCAAAAGCAGGTAACGTCCCCCTACCTTATCGCCCAAGCACAGAGACTCACACCTGGCCCAAGCACACACACACACACACACACACACACACACACACACACACACACACACAAACAACGGCAGCCACAGACTGTGCACATACATACATACATACACAAACACATACACGCGCACACACACATTATGTGCCACATGATTGACTACCTGCTCTGATAGGGTCTGCACTTATCTCAACCAAATTTGCATATTGTGTAATTATTTCCCAGGGTTAATTAGCTCGGCAAAACAGGCCGCTCTTAGAGACAGCCTCCTGGTGACAGATTCACCCATCTCTCTCTCTCTCTCTCTCTCTCTCTCTTTCTGTCTTTCTCTCCTACCCAAACATGTGCCAGTCCGATCAGACTCCCCGCTGTTCTCTAACCTGCTGAGCCTCAGAGAGACCAACATCAAAAGTCTGAAGGTGTGTGTCCACGTGTATGTGTGTGTGTGTGGAATACATTCAGGTTCCGTACATGAATCGTCGGTACAGAAAGCGCAGAGCTTTGAAGCGCCTCTCGAGCTGAGTTCTAGCTGGAGAGACGAGCTCTTAATGGAGGAGCCGGGCCATTACGGCACATCCTCGGAGCTCTCGCCTCCTCCTGTGATCACTGCTCTCACTGCGTCATGCTGGATTCTTGGCTTCCCCCCCCACCCCTTATTTTCTCTCTTTTCGCCACCAACGTTCACACATGCTAGCATGAGGGATGTTATAACAAGCCGCGTCCATCTCTCTATTTGCTGGGAGAAAAAAAGAAATGGCGCTTTCACACTCCTGGGATATTTTACCCGCATTAGTTGTGTTTTATTGTGCAACATGTATGCATTCAAGGTAGTTACAAGCAGCTTGAATGTTGAGGAACACAGGGGGTAAGATAAAAACAACACAGTAGTAATAGAAAACACATGAGTATATACATATACAGTATATACACACACATTATATATATAGACAGATAGAGGAATGTATGGATAGATTAATTCCATCCATCCATAGATCCATCCAAACCATTCACTTACATTTCCACCTCCACCTTTCTAACTTCATTGTGCGTCTCTTATTAACTGCACTTGTTTCCTATTCCCCAGCTTTCAGCAGCACAAAAAATTTATATCATAAAATAAAAAAAATAAAATAAAAAATAAATAAAAAACTTATATATATATATATATATATATATATATATATATATATATATATATATATATATATATATATATAGTCTCAGCCTAAACGAGGTTAAAAAACTATAATAAAAAACATAAATGGATAAAAAAGAATAATTAAAAAGAATAAATAAATTATATATAATTATATATATATATATATATATATATAGGTTTTTTTTTTTTTTTTTTATCTATCTATTTTTTTATTATAGTTTTTTATACGAGGCTTAAAAACTGTACAAAAACCCCAAACAATATATATTATAAAAATATATATTATAATTAAAATAAACATATTACTTGGGGTAGTATTTCGTTGACTGTATAGTATTACGGCTCTCAGAGTTTCTACTCGTTTTACGCTGTAAACTGATGGATCATCATCAGTCAGGTTTTAGCACAGTTTACATGTTAGTGACTGCCGATAGAATGATCAAATCGCTGACTTATTTTAACTAGTTACCTTCATAAGATTGATTTCCTGCTCTAATTTGGCTTTCGACATCTTTTCATTTGCATTTCAAAGCTAAAGCATCAGATGCCTTTTCTAACTCATGTACTAGTTCGAAAGCATTGCTGTCATTTTGAATCCATGACTTGCACCAAAAATTCCCATTCAAGAACGTGCGGAGGAATTTAGTCCTCGGTACGAAAGCTTTTACATTCCATTCCTGATTCGCATCAATTTCCAGAATTCGCATGCACGTTGTAGGGAGAAAAAAAAACGTCAAGATGTCATGAAGACATCGCTTTCTTTACGGTTCATGAGTCGACTTTTGTTCAAACAAGTGTCGTTTGTCTGGATGTGTGCAAATGCTTCTACCTTCTTGGGGTTCGCTTAAAACAATGCTGAATAAATTAGCGTTTGATAAGGGACTTTGAGACAGTATCATTTTGTCCCCCTTTTTTTCCTTTGTTAACTAGTTGATGTAATCTAAAGTTCTGATACTGCAGGAGGAACAGCACCAGCTGCATGGATGTACCACACACTCGCGGTCACTCAGCCTCCCATCTGCACGCCGCATGTGAGAGTGTTAAGCTGAGGAAAGCACAAATACATACAAACAGCTGCAGACGTGGGGGATCCTGAGGGAAAAGTAAAAAAAAACAACAACCCCAAATCACACTAAAACGTTCCCAATTTGTTTGAACAAATCCACAATTCATACCAGTCTTTCAGCGCTTAATGCTAAATGCACTAGAACACTGGAGGTGGGATCGAATGTCAAGATTAGCGACTGCTAGTTGTCACACTGTGCAAACAGCACATCATGCACAAGGACGACACTGGAAGGTTAAACAGGCAGTAGTGGAAGGACACGCTCGGGAGACAAGGACACGAAATCTCACTGACTGATGAGTAAGTGGGCCGTGCGGGCGTCTAGCAGGATTACAATTTGTCTTTTTTTTTTTTTTAGCTAGCGAGGATTTGTAAGCTAATTGAGGTAAACCCTTTTAAACCTCATGAGCTGTTTAAACGTTAAAGCGTGTTAACACTGTTTTCTACGGGACGCCAAATTTAGAAACAGTTACTCTTATTAATCATGATGCCATAACATGCCTGCCACGTCTCTAGGCCACTTTCCAAAGAGCTTCTCTAGGAACGACTACCTGCCTCGGCCACACACGTAGACTAAACAAAGCGCTCACACAACCCAAACCCTCGAAGTGATTTGAATAGCTGACTCTCATCATGGAACGAGCTGGTTTTTCCTTTTGGTAAATGATTACAAGCGAAACACGCCGGGTTAGCGATTACACGTTGGGTAGCGCTCGACGGTAAATCCGTTAGAAAGCGGACCTTCACTCTTCACCCATGTTATCATTTAGTCGCCGGTTATCCGCACGCTCCTCTTGTCAACATCACACATTTTGGGGAAATTCAATATTATCAAGGTTTGAATGGTTGCAGTGTCGAGGACTGCTCGGAAACGTACGATAAAGCTGGAGCCGAGTTCTTTGGTGGCGCGTGGGCTTCCTGATAGCACGGAAAAACTAGCTGTCCCGGGTCGGCTAAATAGCTCCTGGCACTTCTTTCCTGTAGATTTGTTCTTCACACCTGGCCAGTCACAGACAAGGTGCCTGTTCAGAGACATGCAGGAGCCATGAAAGAGCCCTCGTGTCTCGTACAGAGGGGGTACAAAAAAAAAAAAATAAGAAGGATGGAGAAAAAAAAAAAAGTCAAAAGCCATTGGGTTTTTAACTATTGGAAAGATCACTTGAAGGCAGCAAGATGATAACCAAAGCCAGCTGCGAGGATGAGGCCAGAATAATAATACGGTTTGTGCATGCCAAAAGACAGGATATGGAAAAAGAGAGAGGAAGTGAGAGAGAAAAAAAAAACAAAGTTTAATTAAAAAAATCCAGACGGACACATACAAAAAAAAGCTCGGCCCATCACTGTACAGAGGCGTGACCTTGCTACCATGGAGCTAATCTCAACAAAATTTGGTGGTGCATTGTTTCAAATCAATATCTCATTAACAAAGTACAAAAGGCCCAGTGCCTGTCTAGCAGGGGTTCCCTGTTAAAAGACAGCTTTCGGCTACGAATAGCCAGAAAGGTCATCTTCGTCAAATCTCGACCTGCCTCGCCGCCAAGCCTGTGATTGTCAGATTAAATTACTGCTTGGGTTTAATTGACGCAGGCGAGGTGAGCGAGCAGCCACTTGTGTGAGAGTTTGGAGGAAAGGCCTGCTGTGAGGGGCCAGGCTTCGAGTCCTCGCAGCAGATTGGATGTGTTTAAGGTTGACCTGACAGGAAGATTGGGAGCAGACATCTGAGAGAAGGCCTCGTCCCTTGGAACAAGTGCAAATGCGCGGCTTCAGAAAGACGTGCACTCTACGGGTCCTTGTGCGAAGAAAAGCAAAAAAACGCTGTATAACGTGCGCATGAACTTCTCCGCCCACGTACAGTCTGAGCTATACAATGGTGCCAGGCTCTCCATTTGTACATACGTTTACCATAAATCGATATTTTCTGACATACTTGCAAACTCGATAAGTACATCGGCGGACGTATACGCACGGGTTAAACAGGTGAGCGCCCACGGACCTTAGCTATTGACCCTTGCTTCGGCTGTGTCATAAGTTCATACGTTTAATTAAGCCCGGGCCAGTCGGCACGCATGTCCTTGCAATAAGGTCACAAACAAGGTCTCGGAGGCCAAAGTTCGCCCGTGCTTGGGGCTTTAAGAAGTGTCCTGAAGAGATGTGAACAAAGACAGCTTCAAGGTGATGCAATAGCCAGTTGGAATACATATTGCCTCCTCCTGACAGCTCAACCCAGTCCGGGTCTTATCTCGAAGACGTGCGGGTTAGTCGTGTACGAGGCAGGCATAGGGGAACAGAACATCTCCAAAACACGGATTCCGATGCTCCCGTGAGGAATATATGAGTAGGAAAAACAAGGGATAAATAATGGATGGCGATCCTGAGGAGACAGAGGCGGCTGTTGGGTACATGCTGTGTGAACATTATCCACTACCCCGGTCTGCATGTCACCTTGGACTGATGCTGACTCCAAATCAACGCTCACACCACCGACTTTCTCATGCAGTAGGATTGCTGAGGGGGATTTAGAGGCCAGATAAAAAAAGGGAGTCCAGCTGCACAAACGTGATACCATTGGCATGGTATTATTTACTCATTTGCCTATTTAAGTTCCTTTTTTTTTAAGCATGGGACATAATGTGGACAAATCAGTAGCCCAGGTAGACAGGACCAGAATGTTCATGCTCAGCTACTGTATAAGTTTATTCATAGGCAGCATACTACAGCTTATACTTGCCTTGTGGTAGTTTTAAAAAGTTTCGAGACGAGCTCTGTTTAAAAGAACGTACTTTATTTATCCACGTTTACACACTATCACCTTCAAAATACTCCCCTTGCACAGCAATACTTCTGAAATGTGTCCTGGAATCTTCTTTTCGAAGTCGGATCGCCGTGATCTGTCAAAGAGTAGGGTGGGTGCGGAAGTGAGATCATGTTGTTTCCTTCGTGTGAGGAGGGCTCGTTGACAGGGTGGGCACATGGTCATAATAGCAGACATGGTAACACGTGGTCACAATAGCACCAGTTGCACAGCTCTCGATGTCCACGGGACGATGTATTTTGACACATTGACTTATGAAGGTCGGTGCTCCCTGTGACTGTGCGTGCAGCCTTGTGCTGTTGGCGTGTTACAAAAAACTAGTCAAAACTTTTTCATATCACTCAGTTTATATATGATTTTTTCATCATAATCTTCCATCTTTCAGAGGCATGACAATTTAAAATGGCTATTTCTTTAACATTAACACGGACTATCCTGAATATTTACTTCTCCGAAACCAAAGTCTTGACATAAAACAGGTCTGAGAGTTGTAAAATGATGCAAATAAGTGGTCTTATACAGACCATTGACCTTATACAAGAGAAGTAAAACATTGTCTAGATGATGTACAAAAGAGAAACAGAGCAAAGCCATGTACTCAAAGCGTTCAATAAACTCATGCCACCACCGCAAGGATCTGACACTTAAAGTTCTGCAGGCACTTAAGAAATGAATAAACGAAGCGACAGAGAGAGAGTGCGGAGAAGGGGGAAAAAAAAGAGAGAGGAACGTCGCTCAGCGCAAGCTGCTGCTTCTCAATGCCCTCTCTCTCTTTCTCTCTCTCTCTGTCTCCCTGTCTCTGTCTCAGAACAAAAAAGCAACAATAAGAAATCTAAAGGAAAAAAAGTGAGAAAAAAAAAAATTCTAGTCATTTGGAAAAACGGCTCTTTTCCCTCAGGGGCTCGGGCCCTAAGCCTGTCCCGGTTAGGCCTGAATGAAATCTTTGGAAGCTTCTTAAGCCTTCAATGTGGGTTTTGTTCCTGCTATTCCTCCGCTTGGCTGACAGAAAATAGGTAACTGGATTAGGCCTCAAATTCAGAGTAAAGTGAACTCCCAAAAAAACCTTGTGTATGCTGGCCCCACCTCTCCCTCTCCCCGTCTCCCTCGTCCTCTCGTCCTCTCCAGAGACACTAGACGTGGGCCGTTGGGGCTGTGATCTTTTAAGAGTGCTAGGAGATTATGCAGGCTTGGGGGCTCCGACACTATGAACCCCGGGGGGGAGCAAAAAGTAAGAGTGCTAAAGGCAGTTAAGGGCTCCTTAACGAGGGTAAGGAAGCGTATTAATCAACTCAACTGTGGGCAGGAACAGGCTCCCTGGGCTGAGAAGAGCGACGTGCAGGTGGTCTGCAGCTCAGCAGGAAGTCAAGGAGGGGAGGAGAGGAGCCTGAGCCTGGTACAATACTGCAAGAAAAGATTAAAAAGTTCCAGAGAATGAGAGTGGGCCTGACCCGCCCACTACTCTAGAGCCTGAGAGAATGGGTGGAGAAGAGAGAAAAACACACATGTGGACTCGCAAATACAAACACGCCTTGAAGCTGCGAGCCAAAGAGATATGAGCGCAGTGTGTATGAACACACGCAAAAGTCACACGTTCCTCCCACCTGAGAAGTTGCCCAATACGCTTCATGACACAAACAAATCGGTCAGGGCCTGGTTAAGAAATGAATGGAGGTGAGACAAGAGAATTTAACTTTCAGAATGCTGATGGATGTTGCTAGTAATTACCACAAAGTTCCTTCACAACCATTACAATACCGCAGCTACAGAGAATTAAAAGGCTGTGTTTAAGTTTCGGGATGGAAACATCGGTTTCTGTATTAGGATTTAAACCACTCTGATCCGGGCAACACCAACCTGGTTGCAACTCGAGACATGTGACCAGAGGGCGTTTTATTTTTCCTCCCATCCAGCTATTATTCCAATTTGTACTTGCTGAAAATATTCTTTAAAAAAAAATTTTGTTGTACGTTTAAAACCAGAAACAAACCAGCAGCCTACCTCAAACCAATGCAACCCTGACCAGGCAGTTACTAAGGAGGATTGAACGCACCACTTAAAAACAACAACTGCAGCAACGCAACAACTGGAAAGAAAAGAAAGAAAGGCGTTGGAAAGCTGGGGTCAGAACACAGGTTCAGCCATTATACAGAGGAGCACAGAGGGTTAAGGGCCTTGTTTAGGGGCCTGTATATACTGGGCGATGCAGGGATTGAACCCCCCGACCTTCTGATCAGTAGCCCAGAGTCTTAACCGCTGACCTAACACCGCCCAGGAACCTGGTTGTCCCACAAACTTCATATCTCTCCACACATCAAGATCCTCCAGCGTTCTTGTTTTGTCCCTAGTCTCTAGTTGCACATCTCTAGTCTCAACCAGGTTCCTGTTTACTGTTTTCAGGTACATGCCGAGTATGCAGATTCAGGATACGCATGTTAGTGTAATGACTATCATTAGCATGCGAACACTTTGATTAGCCACAATCACAACATTGTGTAGAGGATTTTAAAACATAGGTTTACACTGCATAAGAAGTGGTGCGATATATTGCTCAGGACCAATGTGGTTGCGTTAAGACTCGTGAAGTTGCTGTGAACTAAAACGTTGTCTCTTTTACAGACTACTGGATGGGGGGAAAAAAAAACACTTCAGAATCACTTTTTAAAAATTGTCTTTCGAGAGTCTGAAGCTGAAGCTGTTCAGTTATTCCGATATGTAAGCCAAAGAGAACGTAATTAACACATTTTCAAACATGTAAAAGCGACTAAGACGAGATAGCCGTGTGAAAATCTGCCTGTCCCTGTAGTGACGCATGACCGCTTGAAGATGGCAATGTGTTTTTTTTCTTTCTTTCTTTCCCAACATTAAATTGTTTGAACTCGGGAGTAATGACTTTTTTAAGGTTTTCTAAAGGAATCCTGAGCATCTGAACATCTTGAAATATGGTTTATATTGGATGGATCGGAACAGCTTGAGCCTGCTATTGCTAGTGAACACCTTTGGGATGAATTGGAATGCTGACTGCATCCCAGGCCTCCTCACCTCACCTACATCAGTACTTGGATTTAACTAACACCCCTGTAGCGGACTGAGCTCAAATCTCCAAAATCACACTCCGAAATCTAATGGAACATCTTCCCAGAAGAGTGGAGATTCTTATAACAGCACACGTGAACTAAAGGTGGGATGGGATGTTCAAAAAGAACATAAAATCTTATAGTCAGGTGTCCATACACTATACTAACACACACACATACAGTCAGTCTCTGTCCCTGTACTAGTTCCTTTGCTGCTGTCTGAGCATGTATAACTCGCCTAATGTGAGAGAGTAGAATTGGGAAAAACCTTGGCTAGTGCTGCTTTAACGATCTCACGCTGCTAGCATTACAAAGTGCAAAAGGTTCTGGGGACACGGCGTCGCGAGGTGAGGAGAGACCTCATTATATGAATCCTCAACCATTCCAGTTGAAATATTTATTAAGACATTATTATGGGTTCTTTCCATCGCCTCGGAGAGTGTAACTCCTCGCCCCTGCTCTTCCTCGTGCCTAGCGGTGCGCCTGCACCGACACATGAAGACATCAGCACGACTTGAACGAGGTCTTCTTCCTAATCATATCGAATGGTGTGTTTTTTTTCCCCCCTCGTTCCACGTGGCTCTCCACACGCAGCGGGCGGCGATGAAACGCTTACGTCAAAGTGAGAATGGCTGAAGTGCGAGGATTTGCACTCACTGATGGCTACTTCACAGAATTCCTTGTCTCATCCTTTTCCATGTGTGTAAGCGAAGAAAAAAGGAGGAGGAGAAAATGAAAAAAAATACAAGCCGACTGTTGAGTCCTGTTGTAAAGCGAATTCATTAAAATAAGTGAAGGGTGTCAAAGTTACTTCAGCGATAGGAAGGCCGTCTTGTTTAGCGAGCTGTACGGAGTTTCCAAACGCGATGTTAATAACGTGGATAATCGTGCTTCTCGGTACACTGCGTGTGAAGGTAGCATTGGATGTGGCACAGGAAGCGTGTTGACAGCTCGCACGGCGCTCGCGTGTCACGCCGGTAACTGACAGTATAAGGCGTGTGATGTCGCTCGCGTACACACGTGTAGACGTGCAACGCGGACATCGTTGAAACAAAGCGTTTACGATCTGCCAACAGATTTTTTTTCCTCCTTTTGTCGGTCCACTACGCCGAATTACTTTAGATCTGGTTTATCTCTTTGATTGGGCAGGTTTTATCCGTGTAGAAAAAAAATTTGTAATAAAAATAAATAAAAAATCGAGCGCCCAAGGTGTGTGTACTGTAGGTATGTGTATTGGATTAAGTGTTGTATCCGCAGAAGGCGATAAGAGATCTGATGGGATGCTGTTGGGGAATTATGGATTGCAATGATAGTGAATCTCATGGTCAACAGCTACAGGGGACATGGCTCTGATCAGCCTATTCAGCTGTGTGTTTGACTGTGTGTGTGTGTGTGTATGTCACTACGCGTGTGTGTGTGTGTGTGTGTGGCCAAGATACAATTTCGTTTCATTTTGACCATTTGCTGCTTTGCAAAAGTATTTATCGTTTCCATCAGAATATCAATCTTACACAAACACTAGGCCTAATGAATTTCCACTAGGGCCTGAAAAAAAAAAAAAATAATAGAAAGTACAAGTAGGACTTTTTAAATAATATTTACATACCAGAGGGCAAGAAAATCCACGTTCACTCTTCTAGAACGGTTTGTGCTTAGGGTTTTTTTTTCTCTCTCTATGTACTTTTCAATTTATAAACTATACGTTTTGTAGTTAAATAAAAAAATATAAAAAATGGCCAAACTGTATTTTCTAAATGGGATCATTCAATTTGACTCCTGGCATTACCTCCACCTTTATTTATTTATTTACAGCGGTAAAGGGGAATGGACATGGACTGCACTACGTGGTCTGTATTGTGTTATACTTTAAGTAAATTCAGATTTTATGTTTGTTTCTCATATGTTTCAGATGTCAGTGACTACAAACTACAGCAAAAATGAAACATTATACAATATTAAACAGTAAAGAGAAGATAACAGGGAAAAAAGCGAGCATTTATTATATAGAGACTATATTATATGAAGGACATTTTTGTTATGTGGACCCTATGTAGGATTAATAAAAAATATATATATTTTTTAGATTTATGAATAGAATTTGTAATTAAATAAATAAATGTAATCATTTGATTCGACTCCTGACATTGCTGGAGTCAGTCAGTCATGCAGTCAGTCAGTCTTTCTTTTTCTTTCTTTCTTTCTTTCTTTCTTTCTTTCTTTCTTTCTTTCTTTCTTTCTTTCCTTCCAATTACTCTTTCTTTCACCACTCTCACCATCTTCCTTTATTTATTTATTGGTAATTCGAGGAAATGGATCTGTAGTGCACTATTGTGTTGTGATTGTTTCTAGGGAAAAAGGAAACTATTTTGCATTTGGCAAAACTGTCTAGAGACTGTTTATTGTTTGTAATGTGAACCCTGTGTAGGATTTTTTTTTAAAGAAAAAAGAACTAGTAAGATTTGGGTAAATCTCAACAGTCAAGTTTGTCAATGACTAATAAAAAGAAATGTAAAAAAATTAATCCAACTTCAATTATTTTTTAAACACCAAGGTCATTTTCGATGTTGATTCTGGTGCAGATTTTCGTCTGTGGAAAAATAAATCTACGGTATGATTCATAAACAAATGCACCTACACAGACACAGAGAGTCAACTCCAGAAAATATTTGAAGCGATTCAAGTTTGAATGCAACGTTTTAATGGAATCTGACAACCCTGGCTGTCAAAAGCGTTTTTTTGTTTTGTTTTTTTTACAGCTAAGACTGGATCATTTCTCTCATTCATGTGTGTACAGTATGTGTGAGCGAGTGAAAAGAAGAGATGTGGGGAGGTGGTGGTGAATATCTGAAAAGTGAGAGTAAAGAGAAGCCTTTTCTGTACACACAGACTCTGGAATGCTGCCAAACTCGGCGAGCCTGACCGCACACCCGTGTGGCCCTCTCGCTCAACTCCACTAAACCCTCTCTTACCCTCTGCTTCACCCGCCATCTCTCTCGCTCTCGTTTCCAGCCTCCCCTCCCCTCTCCCATCCATCCTTCACTCACCCGGATTGGGAAGCGCTTGGTCTCACGCTCCTTCTGTGGATTGCGGTACTTCTCGTACCCGTCTTTCTTTTTCTTCCCCTCGCACTCCTCTTTGCGCTCGCGCTTCTCCGCCGGCTCGTCCCATGCGTCGGCAGACGGATCCCCGACCTTCTCCACCTCCAGCGCGTTCTCGTTAGGGTTCAGCACGATCACGCCGTAGCCCTCCTGAGACGCAAACACAAACAAACAAATTAACAGGCAGGAACAATGCTTCGTGTGACTGTGTGTGCAATAATGCAGAGAGGTATCCAGGGAGCGACATGGTTGCCAAAGCTGAAAGCAGACAGAGGGGCATTGAGACAGGCCTGAGATCTGAGAGACTCGTAGGGAGAAAGGAAAAAGAGAGAGAGAGAGAGAGAAAGAGAGAGACAGTGTGGTAGAGGAGTTGACTGGAAGAGAAAAAGCAATAGAAGGGATAAGAAGTTCTATTAAAAACTCTTAGCAGGATTCGTCGTTCTTGTACAGCGAGGCTTTCAGTGACGCACATGAACTCTGCTTTATTTCCAGATTTCTCTTTCAGCTTCAGCTAGATTTCTTTTTTTCATAATTTTTTTTAATTAACAGCCAAAACCTCAAAAAGGCCTCGTTATATTTAGCGAAAGCTGAATACCTTTATTAAGAATAGGGCAAAATTAAGACCTGCTTGAATCTGGAACATTTGTTCAGACGAAGTTGTAAAACATCAGTATATCTAAAAAGAGAAGATTAGCCCCCGAATAAAAATCGAATTCAAAGTGAAATGTATAAACAGCCACACACTCCATGTTTTATATTGTTAATTAAATGATACAGACCCTATGGATTAGGCGTCCCTGTATATTTGTGGGACACAAATATTTAGTGAAAAAATGTGGGAGGATATTTTTGTCTTAGTCACTTATGTGTTCTTTTCTGTAACACTGTGTGGTAAAAAATGGACATGGACAGGATAATGAAAGCCTGGCTTTCCGGGTGTAACTGAAAGTTCACTCGCGACACCTGGGAAATATTTACTCATAATACAAAAAAAAAAAAAAAAAAAAAAACAAAACAACAAAAAAAAAAGATTTTGAAAAGAGGAAAAGCTTCAACGCATCAGCTGAACTAGTAAAACGAATGTCAAACAAAAGTGCACAAACAGAACGAAACACAAAATCTGATTATCTGAATATACCGGAGGTCAATAAACCCCATTCCGCCCGCTCCTAGGGGTCACGTGTACGCGCGTCTCCAATTTAAACGAATTATGTCGCGACGCAAGCAGCAACAAAGCAAGTGTCATTCTCGACAGGCTAATTAAAAATTAAGCAACTGTCGATATCTTACAATCATAATTAGATCGCGTGATGTACTGCGGACGAAGCACTTTCGCATTCTAATCAATACAAATCAACTGCGGCTGCCCTCCTGCTCGGCCTGCCGCGCGACTGCTAATAAACTAATAAAGTGCGAGAAGTAATTACGGCTAATAAAGCTGAGAAACCCCCGCTCAAAAAAAATATATAAATAAAAATCATTAAAAAAACTAATAAAATATTACAAAGAGCTCAATCAAATTTAAAAGAAACAAAACTCAATAACAATATTAAGGCAGATTCCTAATTAAATGCACAAGACAATATTTTTTATTTCATTTTTGAATTATTTTGATCGTTTATTATTACTATTACGTTATTTATAATTATTATTATTACCAATAATGAGAGTAATTATAATAAACTCTGTACAGTAATTTAACTACATTTAGCAACTAAATTTTAATGTAAGAAATACGTTTTAAACCAGTTGCTCATAATAAATTCCCGTGGTCGCGCCACACGATGTCCGCATGACGTGTATGTATAAAACAGTTTTTTCTTTCCCTGACAACTTTCTGGTTGAGGACAGAGGCACCGGCCAGCAGTAGTTTGGCTTTGTGGTTGCACGCAGTGGTGAGGCAACTTGAGTGAAGTTTAGTGCCACTGCCCACTGGTGGCAGGCAAGATAAATGACTAGGGAAGAAAGACAGTCAGACAGGCCTTCCTGTAGCTCTGTCTTTCTTTCTTTTCTTTCTATGGCTGTATCGCTAATGACTACATCGCCTGGATTAAATCTCGAAGAAGATCGAAGCCTCGTTCCTGCATTCGCTGATGTGACCTCCGTAACGTTTGCTACCACAGTGACGAGGTGCGAGTGTCGTCTCTCGTGGCTATTCTCATCATGCTATGGACAGCGGCTTGTTCATGAAATGTGAAAGGGTGCATTTATGTTCTGGTCAAATCAATAATAACAATTATGTTTTATTTTCTCAAATTGTAAAATGTAAACATTTTGTTAAATAATTATTTAGCAATTAATAAATAATTAGCAATCACTATTTGGGACATTCAATCAATAATATATTTTGAGTAATTTATATATATATATATATATATATATATATATATATATATAGATAGATAGATAGATAGATAGATAGATAGATAGATAGATAGATAGATAGATAGATAGATAGATACTTTTTCAAATTTTTTGTGTGTGTGTGTGTGTGTGTGTGTGTGTGTGTGTGTGTGCGCGTGTATATATGCGGCAGCAAAGAAGCTTATCTGTGAAATTCTACGCCTTGCTCTGTTGAGTGGCTGGATCGGATGTCTGGCTCTTCCCATGCCCCCGTGCCCCTGGTTGGCACCTCCTCATGGGGCAAAGTAAGCAGGCCTGGCCTCTGGGCCAATGGTCTGTCTGGGTCACCGTGGACCCTCAGTAGGTCTCAGACCTCTGTAACCCACCACTGGATGCCCTCTTAACTGTTCTTTTGTCTGTCTGTCTCAAACTAGCTGACTCCCTTCACCCACAGTTACAATGGCCTACGCCGCCGTCATGCGCCTTCATCTCACCGACTGACAGCGCCGCGTCTTTCAATCTAACATCCATAACCTTACACAAACATAGAACATGAAGCACGGTTAAAAAAAAAAAAAAAAGAAAAATCATAAAATGAACGGGGTGAACAAAGAGTGATACATGATTGGGTTTAAGGCGTTAAGATTAGACAGTGTAATACAGAGGTAGAAATATAAAGTATATTACACATATATATATATATAGATAGATAGATAGATAGATAGATAGATAGATAGATAGATAGATAGATAGATAGATACTTTTTCAAATTTTTGTGTGTGTGTGTGTGTGTGTGTGTGTGTGTGTGTGTGTGTGTGTGTGTGCGTGTATATATGCGGCAGCAAAGAAGCTTATCTGTGAAATTCTACGCCTTGCTCTGTTGAGTGGCTGGATCGGATGTCTGGCTCTTCCCATGCCCCGTGCCCTGGTTGGCACCTCCTCATGGGGCAAAGTAAGCAGGCCTGGCCTCTGGGCCAATGGTCTGTCTGGGTCACCGTGGACCCTCAGTAGGTCTCAGACCTCTGTAACCCACCACTGGATGCCCTCTTAACTGTTCTTTTGTCTGTCTGTCTCAAACTAGCTGACTCCTTCACCCACAGTTACAATGGCCTACGCCGCCGTCATGCGCCTTCATCTCACCGACTGACAGCGCGTCTTTCAATCTAACATCCATAACCTTACACAAACATAGAACATGAAGCACGGTTAAAAAAAAAAAAAAAAGAAAAATCATAAAATGAACGCGGGGTGAACAAAGAGTGATACATGATTGGGTTTAAGACGTTAAGATTAGACAGTGTAATACAGAGAGGTAGAAATATAAAGTATATTACACATACATATATATATATATATATATATATATATATATATATATATATATATATATATATATATATATATATATATATATATATATATATATATATATATATATATATACATATATATATATATATATATATATATATATATATATATATATATATATATATATATATATATATTTAAATGTGCAAAATATAAAAATATTATAGGGCAGAAAAAATGTAGAAAAATTCATCTCATTTTATTATTTTATATTTATTTTCGTGCCTTCACTAGCACATTAACAGCAAATTAAGGCACTAGAGCTACATTTATAAGTCGATTGACACAATGAGTGAAATATATTTTTAAGGAAAAAAATTCTATTTATATATTAAATAAATATTTTAAAATAGAAAGAAAAAAACAACAATTAGCAAATTATAAAATCATAATAATAGATTTTTTATATTACATTTTTACATTATTTATTTTATATATTACTATAATATCTAATTATTATGATTAATAATAACAATAATATATTTTATATTCGACTTTTATATTATTAAATATTGTATATTGTATATTATTATTATTATAAATAATAATAATATTCTCATCAATGATCATAAAAATAGGTTCAACTATGCGGGTTGATGTTGACAGTGTGATGCGATACTCTATTTCCAGGCACCTAATAAAACATGCAGCTAGTCGGTGTTCCTCAAAGTACTGATGAGCCCCAAGAATATAAACAAACAAACAAATAAATAAAAAAACCTTATCATCCTGTCACTTTAATACAATCCATTAACGTTTAATAAATACTACAAAAACAAAATCTACCTGAATGAGGTTCATACAGGCATGCAAAAATCCCTGTATTAGCCGAGTGTTTCCATTGTGCGTGTGTGTGTGTGTGTATGGACGGTAAATACAGTAATAATGGTCTGTCCACTAAATCAGTCCGTCTACAGGCAACACTAATAAATTTAGCTTATGGCAGAGCCGAGCTGTCCGGTTCCTCAGTCAGTCCTGCTGAAACGAGACGTGCTTACAATAATATTGGGTCTTCAGCAGCACGCTGACAGACAACCCAGTGGTTTAGCTATTTGCGGCTCTTTGTTTGGCTTTGAAGCGGGAGAGCGAGGGAGAGAGGCTCTCTGTCGTTTTTCCCACCCTTCCTCTATAGTCCTGTGATGAAGGGAAAGACTCGTACTGCTTCGGGTCAGAGAGAGAGTATGGTACTTATCAGGTACAAAGCGTGCCCAATAGCGGTCAGGAATATGTATGTGTGTGTGAAAATGTGTGTATGCATGTAATTTATTATTATTTTTTTTAACACTTGCACACATCTGTGTGTGTTTGTGCACGTGTAGCCTACGTACGGCGTCTGAGGGGGAATATGCGTGCGTGATCAAAGCTGGTGGATGACGTCTCGAGCAACATGCTGACCCTCCATTACCACAAAGCCTCAGCCTGGCCTCCTGCGCCTGCGCGTCCTGCTCTACCACAGCCTGTCATCCCTTTGTAAGCTTACGGCTGGAAGGACCAGCCAATCAGGAAGCTGGAGGCAGAAAGGACGGAGCAACCTGATTGGAGGAGGAAGTGGGGATAGAAGATCTGCAGAGGGCTTTATTCACACTGTGCTTATACTGCAGGTACTCGCTAAAGCCTTCCATATTGCTATAAAAAAAAAAAAATAAAATATAGTCTAAGTTCAATAGTATGAGACCAGAATTTGTGATTGTTTTTTATGGAAATGTACCAAAAAAGGTGGTGAAAAAAAAAAAAGAAAAGCAAACTGGAGACCATGTTAACTCCTGTGTACTAACAGGACAAAAACGGATTTTTCACTCAAGCAGGAATCTTTAACAGATCTGAAAGCTTGTGGAGTTCGTGTCAGCTCGAGTGTTAAAGTAAACTCCGACGCAACTCTAAAACTAGTGTAAGAGATTGAATTCGAGTTTGTGCTGGTAATATTATCTCTAAAACAAACAAACAAAAAAACAAAAACAGAGAAATATATAGCAAAAATAATACAGCTTATTTGAACTACTATTAATGTACTATTTACACCTTTTACTGTATCTACAATGTATCATCTATAACATGTTTTATTGAAAGAATAGGATATGCAACTTTCCATTGAATGCAAAACAGATGAAACCTTCAGACTTCTCATTATAATAATATGACATTAGCACATAGAGAAGAGAAACGACACAAATAAAACGATAATAATTGCCAATAGAGCAGTTATGTCAATGATAAAGGAACAAATGACCTTAAATAACCCTTGGTCCAAGACGTGCATGTAGGTGGTTATGTAAAAATTGCGTGTACGTGATGGGTCTTTGGAAAGAGCGAGAAGTTCCTGTGCCGGGACGAAAGAAAGAAACGAAGGATTAAAATACTTGTAAATGATAAGCTCTCAGAGAACTTGTACAATGCAAACCCTACAAGGATTTTTTAACGTGGAATAAACCGTCTCCTTATTACGTGTCTCAGACAGACAAAAAAAATAAATAAAAAGAGAGGGAGAATGTTCTAAAATGTAACACGCTTGTGTTCGCGTTCATGGAAACGGACAACGTTGTTTATTTCATGCCGTAAGAGACCTTAGCGCTGTGTGACATTGACAGATTGGCTCTAATTTACGTGTGATAAGGTTAAGCAGAGACGCTACACGACGGCTCGGAAACCGGCTTAGACGCAAAGCTTCCACTTTTCTTTCTTTTCCTTTTATCACATCCTTCATGTTACCATAAGAGTAGAGTTAGTGCTTAATAAAGCTGCTGAAATACCACACACAAAGCACAAACATCCAGAGGGCTACACACACACACACACAAACGGCTCGGAGTGTGCACGGCAGCCCCTGGAGGTTGAACAGGGAGAGAGAGAAGGATGGGGAGAGAGGCTGGTATAGCATTAATCACGGCGCAGGTGGAATTTGTCAGAGCTATCGATTGTGTAAGTAAATGTTACAGAAATCATTTGTCAACTTTTTACAGGAGGGCAACATGTCAATCGCTCAGGAGGAAGTGACTGTGAGCGCAGGGGAAATGCCATTTACCACCGCACTTCGAATACTGACACAAACAAAAACAAATTCCCATCTCACACACACACACACACACACACACACACACACACACACACACACACACACACACACACACACACAACTAGCTGACCAACAAACTTACTACTAATAGTCAATGAGATATTTACACTACATATGCACACACACAAAACAGCAATACAAGAAAAACAATCAAAATTCAAAATCCCATACTTGACCAGACTCGAATATGCAAAGATTTTTAGACCGTATTTAATATCCGAAGTCATTATTTTTAATTTCAACTATAACATGCGTTACGTTACAATCTCCGATGCATGTCAGAGTCGAAACCTTTGACGTATGTTAATAGATTACCGAATAATTGCCAGAAGATTGTAGCTACTGTAGTTCATGCAAATTCATACCAAAACCAAACGGTCAATGCACAGCATTCTATTAAATCTGCAATTTGAAAAAAGTGTGATATTAAATTATAAAATTTTCACACTGTAAACATTCAATCCAACAGCAACAGAAGGATCGTTCGTGTACTGTTTACCAAGAAACTACAAAACAGAACTAAAGTCCATTAACAAAAACACCTTATGGCCATGTTCACACTGATCTGTTTTCGTTTGAAAACGCATATCATTCTCTGGGTTTTGGTTTTCTGTCCACTGGGATGGCGTTTTCCGTCAACGAAAACGTAGCTTTTTGAAAACGCTCTGTGGATACATTTGAAAACGATTTTTGACGTGAAAATGAATGTTTTCAGCCATTGCCGTGACGTTTCAAAGTGACGTAATGTTAATAAACGGTAGGCGGAAATGCTGAAAGCGAGTGAAAACGAAAAAATGTGAACGTGTGGAGCGCTTTCAGACGAAAACTATGTTTTTTTTTTAATTTGTGAAGACCTGTTTTAGCACAAATTGTTAATTGTATATTTAAATATATATATATAAAAAGAAGGCAATAGTATGTAAACACAAATGTTTTTCAATACTCTTTTTACCCCTCGTTCTAATCCAGACCTGGAAATCACTCAAATCAAATTCCATACATTTACATTCGTGTTTTTATAAGGCGTAGGAACCCTGTCTGCAATACTCTTCACATACACAGAATTATATAACGCTCAAATATCTGCTCAGTGTTGGTCCTCAGGTGGTGTCTGTCCCTTGATGGATGTAGTAGATAGGACTAAAAGATGATGATATATATCTACACCAGGGTTACCTGATAAGAGATCTAATGAGTACCAGCTACATGGTTGGGAAAAAAAAAACACTAGGCTTAACAATTTGGAGGTGTTTCTGACTACTATTACAGCTGCAATTTGTGAATATTTGGTATAGATGAAGCTTTAGGGCCGTACTGATGATCTATATAGACTCAGGTGTCTACCAGGAGTAAGTGAAATCCTGCTGATAGCATAAATGTGGGTCAAAAAAAAAAAAATACAAAATTAGTGTATAAATCAAATATGTATATTACACAACTAATTTTTTTACACCTGGTTCAAGGCTGCTTATGATTGGGCGAGGCAGGTCATGTGGTCATTGCTGAAAGTATATAAATAGATAAATTTAGAGATTTTTTAGACATTTTTTACTACCTTAAAAAAAAAAAAGCACTTTTTCTTTATTTTTAAATGAATCAATCTAAGAGTCCAGGCCACACCATGGGTGAGTATAAAACAGCTGGTTGGTTCGCCCCACACTTCCCTGTTCAGCAGCCCTCTGGCCAGGTAAGACAATAGAAACAATGGAGTGAGGGGAAAACACACGTAGCAGAAAGCCAAAAATAAATAATTCGGAGAGCCTGTGCACATGCCTTTAGCGATATGATTTATATTTCTATATTGTTCCCCTTCAGCATGCACATACATTTTTAATGAGGGGAATGGAGGATATAGATCATGGAATGATAGCTGCCCCCTGATATTCTTGTCTAACTGCTTCATATATAAATCACTGCATGCTACAAAATGGGAAGGTGGATGACAGTGTTTAGAAGGTGCTGCAAAAAATTGGGTAAAGGGCAAAGAACAACGTCGAGGAAATTACACTGACCGATAGGAGGCGAAGTACAACCTCACGCAATCTCAAAAATCGCATGGCCACCGGTATCGATCGTTCGGATTTTGGTAGGAATGTAAAGCGGAAATATAAGCGCGTGAAAAACAATGAGTTAAATTGAGCAAATAAATAAATAAATAATAATAATAACACGATCTATTATTATAATATATACCTGTTTATAATTACTATTATATTATTATTATTATTACTACTATCATAATAAATGCATTACATCAAATAAATAAACAGACAAATATTTATACACATTATATATATATATATATATATATATATATATATATATATATATATATACATACACATACCCACAAATATATACAACCATCAGAAAGTTCCACTTAGCCAACTAACACGGCGTTCACCCAGAAGATGTGGAGCTTCGCTAATTGACAACGCTTTTACGATATATGTGAAATGATTTACGACCAGACATAAATCACAAATTGTCAAATCTTTTTAACAACGAATTAGACTCGATCAGAGCACTCCAGTCCAGCTGGTAACTTGGAAAGTGATTTTTGTGACTAAATTCGGGATCTTTTGCTCTTCTGATACGACCTGCACGGCTTTGGTCGCCATACCTCGGTGGAAGGGATGTGAAGGAATGCTCGGACCTGCAAGTCAGCGTTCGGGTATAAAAAGAGATTTATCACTAAAGCGGACATTTAGGCGCTGATTAAAAAGGTCACAGCTACTCGAGAGGGACTTGTCGTCCCAAACTTCATATTCCCTTGTAATCTACCTCTGGTTGAGTAAGAATAATGAGTGTCCTATGGGTATTAATCTTAGTGACCACCGCTCACTGTGGCCACCCCCTGGGGTCGAAGGTTAAAGTGGAATCCCTTGACCCCTGCTCTGTTATTGCAACCCAAAGAGAAGCCGAGCTGAAAGAAAAGCTGGTGGTCTCCAAGGTGTTTTTCTCATCACCGTGTTTCCATAGGAATAGTTTGACATGGAATTTTTATTTGTCACAAGTTAACTGTTGTCAATGGAAAGAAACAGGAGGTTTTTTTTTTTTGGCAGCGGCTCTCATGTGATTAGCTATTAGAGATATTACATGGCAAATTTGGATGAGATATAAAGCAAGAAGATCTTCAAACGGTCAAATATCGATTCCAAATTAAATTAGTGCTGAACGGAAATTGAAAAAAAAATCTAACCCAAATTGGTGTTAATATTTCGACATCTCTCGGCTGTGTTTCGCTAAAATTGAAAATTGGGTATATAATTAATTTTTATACCAATCAAAGTGTTCGGTGAAGCTCCGTACATGAACGTGGGGGTGAGGTTATCCTGGAAGTCACCGCTCCTACCAAGGAATATTTCATCATAGGAGAAAAGGTGATTGGTTTCTAGAATAACTTTCTTCTTATTAACTTATATAAGGAGACAAGTGGGCTCAAGACATGCTCACATAACAGTGTCTAAAGATTTTCCACTAATCTGTCATCCATCCGTAATAAAATATTAGCATACAGTCCTGCTAATGAAGGAGGGATTCAGAGTCTGTACATAACCTTTCAAGAAAACGAAGCACATCTGTGAAGTCAGGTGTGAAAGAGGGTAGTTTTAATGAAGTACACACAGACACTGCTGGGTTTAATCCTGTGGGTGCAAAATTCGAAGATTCCTACAAATCTGAGGATACATGCGGAAAAGATTACCATTACTTCCTTTAACAAATTTAGAAAGAAAGAAGGAAAGAAAGAAAGAGACATGGAGAAAAATCCCAGTGCAAAATCCCTGACATTACCAGAAAAAGTTTTTTTTTTTTTTTGAAGACCACCTGTTGTCTATTATTTTTACATACTGCTTACTCATAAATCATAACACTGGGTAATTAATCAAGCTGTCAAAACAGAGACTGAAGGTCACATGCTGAGGTCAAAAGGTGTCCCTGGGCCAATGGAGGTCAGGGTCACACCGCATTCCTCATTATCAAGTTGGGATGAGAGAGGGCCCGAGCAAACAAAAGCGAAAGCAGATGGAGAAGGATGGAGGGTGAGAAGAGAAGAAAAGAGACAAAGAGGAGAGAGAGGGGGAAAAAAAATGACAAAGAAAAGTGAAAGAAGCTGTCAGCTGCCTGCAAATGAAGATGGGGAGCTGATTCGGAGAGAGAGAGAGAGAGAGAGAGAGAGAGAGAGAGAGAGAGAGAGAGAGAGAGAGAGAGATAGGGGAAAAATACAGAGACAAAAGGAGAACAGGCATAAAAAAGAACAAGGGAGAAAAAAGATAACTACAAGATGTTTCTGCCATATAGACACAAAATTGGTTGGAGAGAGTAGGCCTGGCAGTGGTCTGTGAATCCCCCTTCTCTCTCCCCAATCCCCCCTCTTTTCTAACACACACATGCTCACACACTCGTCAGAGATGTGAGGAATCAGCGGTGGCAGATATGATTGTTATCTGCTTGTCTCCTCTCTTCTAAAAGAAACGATGAAGCACAGAGATACCTTTCACTCCGGGCTGCATATCGCCTGTTTAAACACGGACAGCGTGTTCAGAAACACAGAGGTCGGTCACGTTCAATACACAAACCCCATCAGATCACTTCTCTCTCCTCGCTCATAGGCCAGGCCTGCTGCATGGTTAAAAAAAAAAAAAAGGCACACAATACAACTGTCGCCGAATGATCATTTTTAAGGTCGGTCCGGTTTAAACAAGGAGAACAATCATGGAATAAAAATCAGGGTGCATCAACTATTATACTAGATTACAATGCATGCCCCCCCTCCGAACCACACCCCCATTTTAGCAACCAAATACAGGGTGTTATTGGGGTGGGGAATTACCTGCACAGTACTTAACACTGTTCGACAAGCAACTCTGAGTGTCCGCCTGTCAAAAACTCAAGACCTCCACGCAAACGCAGCGCATAAATTACCCCAGCGTCAGAACCTCCAATAAAAGTGTGACGACGAGCGAGCAAACCGAATTCGGGAACGGGAAGGAAGTATAAAAAGCAGCAAAACAATTTTAAAAAGTGCATATGCGGCGCAACTCCTAATATCCCTCTCCGCGGCGTGAAATGCGAATTCTCGGTCGGTTCTCTATCAAAACATCACTCCTGAACGAGGCGCGGACCAGTGCGCAAAATTAGCTGTCACCCTTTCCTCAAAATCTTTGTTAATCTCGTTTCCAGTGTTTGCGGATTTATCAGCACATGCATCAATGTCAGCTCCTTGGTTACTGAGGCGCACTACTTCACAGAAGATATAATTAAAAATGTTTGGCCGCCGAGAACAGGAATACAAGGTGGGGTAAGAGGGGTAGTAGTGATGGCGGTGGTTGTGATGATGGGGGGGGGGGGCGACAGTGTGAAGCGACAGTGTCTTGTTCACCTCGTCTTCGCTACGTGTCGCGAGACTCGGGCGGACCCGGAGTGTGTAACGACAAACAAACGGGATGGGTTTTGCGAGCCGTGACACTGCGGGTCAAGAAGGTGCGAGCGCAAATGACAAACGTTGCGCCGACTTGGCGAGACGCCGAAACGGACTCTTTACTAGGAGAGGAACTCTCGCCTATACATGACAAACACTTTTCAAAAATGTACACGTGCGTATTTAAGTCACCATAAAAAAAAAAATATTCAGAAATAAATGACTAAAGGGGAGCAAATACAAGCTACAAGCTCAGTTCTCAAAACATAAGGGGGGGGGGTCGATAAAGCAGTCACAACAAATCAACCTGAGCCATAACAGACCAACAACAAAAAAAACCACAAGTCTTGTGGAGTGCTTTAAATTGGGCTATAATTTCCATTTGCCTGGGGTTCTCCAACTAGTTTGTAGTTAAAGAGAAACCTGAAGCCCCTCAGCACAATTTTATATTGAACATAATCCATCTAGCCAAATATTAGGCTCATTATTTTCATTTGAATGATGATATTCTGGCTAAGTATTGGCACCATAGAGCTTGTTATACCTGAACTTTCCACTTGTGTGTCGGACTGTCAGTACAACCCCTTCAACAAGCAAGACCTTCAACTACACATAACTTCAAATATTAACTTCTAATTTACACCACCTTACCAGGGACATTCTTCCTGGACACCACTTCAAGAACCCCTGCCATGAGCTACTCTAATTGATCAGCGAGAGAGGTGTTGTGCTGCTTCTTTATTAACCGAGAATTCAGAATTAGTTTGGTCTCCGATGTCTGCCCCGTCTCTCCTTTCTCTCCCGCACCAGTCAACGAGACGCAAAACATTAACAATTTAAAAGCTGGCTGCTTTCCGACACTACCACTGGGATTAAGAAGCTGAAACGTCCGGTAGGATGGAGTGGAGTTGGCCAGAGGACACCCTGCGCACACTTGGCCTGCTCGTGAGAATGTAAAATCGGTCGAATGCGAAACACACCTGGCTGTGAGGAGAAAGACAGAAAAAAAAGGTGGGTGTGAAAAGGTGTGGTTGGACGACTTTAGGACATTCAATAAGGAAAAAAATTCTAAGAGCTTATGGGGTGTTTGATGTACGTTGGAGTCGATCTTCAATCGCTGGCCTCTAACAGCCGCATTATTAAGACCTGGCCTGAGCACTCACGTCAAATACGGCCATTAGTAGACAGCGGTACGGAGTTCCGCGGCATTAGCAACACGCGCTAGCGACAGCCTTTCATCCTCTACGCTCGACTCGTCTTATGGCAAATTTAACGCCTCTTTCTCTCTAGGGCTAATAATCAATGGCACGTTAGGTCAGCTCTACTCTGAGCTTCTGACCAAACACCACTCGTGTCTTTCTTCTCTCTTGTGGGTCTGCGAAGGCTTGTTAAAAGTTCACTATCGTTGATGTATTCATGTTTCTACATAAACAAGCTCGTCGGAGAGCAGGCCATCGAGCCGGGCTGCAGCGTTTGGCCTGCGCTTAGCTGCGCTTTAATTAATTTGGGAAGCCATGCAATGGTAGACTGGGAGGCCAGGCAGAGGCCATGGTGTGAGGGCAGTGTTACCCATGCTCGCCCTGCCATCAATCTCCAATGCCCTCAGATCTTCACGCTGACAGAGGAATTAGCAGGCAGAAGAGATCCTCTAGTCTACCTCTCTCGCCAGGCCGCTCTGTCAGTTCGGCGGCGATGAAGGAGGACAGAGCCTTAAGTGTATGTTGCTGGCACGGCGGGTCACTTATTCTCTTCTTCATTAGCGAGAAAATGGACTCTCGTAAATGCTTGTTAAAATCCCTACCTACACTCCTCGCTTAATGCTGGCCATCCATTTGTGTCGTCCTAGCAGGCTGACAAGGCTTTACGGGAAGATTAATTGTCTTGTGTCAGGTGGCGACCAACCCCTGTCCCTCTCTCATTTCCTTTCTTCTCTACCACACATGCAATAATGGAGCCCATCTTTGTTGTAACAGTGTGATTAGTGCGAGAGGAAAAAAAGAAAGAAGACAAGTTGAACGGGTGAATAGAAAAGTGCCCCCCCCCAAAAAAAAAAAAAGAAAACGCACTGCCCTTCATAACTTTATACAAGTGTGGATGTGAATTAAAATCATTCGATGACATAAATCGGAGTTATTAATTCATCGAAGGGCTGAGAAAAGACGGGTGATGGAATGAATGGACTATTTTTTTTTTTTATATCAAATTGGCATAAAAAAAAATCCGGAAATTAAAAAAACCAAAGGGATGCTGGGACGAGCTCGGCGAGATCCACCGTCCCCGGGTCCGCCGGTCATCCTCCTTGCTTACTGGAATGACAATGAGACAGTGCACGTCTCACTCCCGGAGCAGGAGATAATAGCTGCCCATTACCTGGCTATTCCCGAGGCTCAGGGTCTCGCTAAAGCAGGCAGACTTGCGCCGCCTCCGCCAAACACGGGAGTCGCCCATGAGAGTTTGATTGAGGACGAAATACCCTTCTTTTAATCTGCTATTTTTCTCCCTTGCCCCCCCCCTCCCCTCACACCCCTATTACTCGGAGGGAACCCCGACTCGCGGGCGATCCCCGCCATTTCAACCCCTCCCTCGGAAGGGAAGAGAAAGACAGAAAGGCCCACGGTGGCTGCCGCTGAATGAGGGGGCTAGCGTCTGACTGGGCGCTGTCTCATTAAAAATGGGCAACTGTCTAATTGTCTCGCGGACCTCTGAGAGACTAGTATATTATACTCATCGCAATTAACCAAACAAAAGAGTTTAACCGCCCAAGCACTGGGGATGAAGCTAAGCCTGGAGAGAGAGAGAGAGAGAGAGAGAGAGAGAGAGAGAGAGAGAGAGAGAGAGAGAGAGAGAGCAAAAGAGAGAATGAAAGAGAAAGAGAAAAATTGGGGTTAAATCCTCCGACAAGAGAAGAAGGCGGGTGAAGAAATCCAAGAAAATCAGTCTCTCTAGTTGTTTTTCGGAGTAAAGATTTGATTGACTCGGTTCATCCCAGTCCTGATTGGTCAGCTGCTTCAGGGGGGGGCTAGAAAACACAAGGGCCTTGCTTGCAGGGTGCCGCTCGGTTTGCCTGTGCTCATTTACGGCGCACCTTTGTGTCAGACCTGTGTGTTTACAGCCGGGGCCCAGGGCCCGAGCATTCGCAGCTCCTATTCACGCTGGCCGTCTTTTAGCTGAGCCTGAAACACCCCTTAAGCCCACTTAACTACCATTTTCCCTCACTCTCCCAGCTCTCCTTTTGTGCTCTCCTCCATTACATCAAACGCACGAACAAAGGCTGCAGAACAGAAACCGCGGCTGCAGAATAGACCCATCACAAATATTAATTTGAAAAGGTGTTGAAGTGCGAATCTACTTTTATGCACAAGGACAACTTGGGATCTCTCTCTCACTCTCTTTCTCCATCGCCCCAAACCCCCCCACCACCCTACCCCATCCTCCCGTCTCTCTCTCTCTCTCTCGCTCTCTTCTTCAGCAGGGGGATTTCTTTATGGGCTGCAATGAGCTTGGTTTTCAGCTGCAAAAGGGGAGGCAAAAGGGGCTGGGAGTGCAATTATCCATAAGCAAAGGATTGAGATTCAGCCAGGCTAAAGACTCCACACTAGCCATTATGAAGGACTGAGATGTGAGGCTGCATTCAACTCAGCATGTCTATTAAGACACAGTGGACACACACAAGTACACTCTCACACTCTCCCTTTTTTTTCACACACACATACACACACACCCACACACAAACACACTGCCACACAGCTATAATTAAGACATATACATAAAACATGCATACATCCAAATTCGGCCTAAATGCCTGTGAATGTTGAGAGCAGTTTTCTGAAATCCTTTTCTTATTTATTTATTTTGCATTTTTTATTTATTTTTTTAAACAAATGACCTAAACAGAAGTGGAAAAGAAGGCGGAGTTAAACCCAAACATTTAAATAAATCCGTTTTAATGAAATTAAGTTGAAACCTGGAGCGGCAGATATCCACACCCCCAACACACACACACAAACACACACACACACACACACACAAAACTTTATAATATATATTATGCTTAATTTAGTGTACGTGCTTATGTGAAAACAATAAAAACGCGAGTTTGCAAACGAATTCGCCTAATTATCATCGCATACAAATTATACTCACGAGCGGCACGAAGGGGGTTGGGGTGGGGAACAAAAAAGAAAGAATACAAAAACACCCGACAAATTACATGTTTACTTCAAACGCATATCGCATGAATATAAAACGAGGAGAAAATCTTTTTGCCATAATCAGAAATTATGGAAAAGAAAAACACGTATTTCACACGACGAGGGGGAGAAGAGAGAAAGAAAGAGAGAGAGAGAGAAAAAAAAAAGACCACGCTGCATTAAATAATCGTCCTCCACTCGCACATTCTTCCGTCTGATGCACTTCAGGTGTTTGATGTGTGAATGGCTAAGCAGACAGTATTAGCCTGAGCGCAGGAAGAAAAGCAGAGCGGGGCTCGGTTTCGTTTTTTTTTTTTGCAGGGTCATCCTGTCAGTGCGTGCTTAGCCAATCGTAGGGTTTTTTTTGAGGGACAGACACACACCCAAAAAAAATGAAAAAAAAAACCCAAACAAACAACAACAACAAAAACACACACACACCTAGTGTAAACCTCTACACTGGTTCTGCTAACATTGTCTATTTCCTGTCTACACCTGAATCCGTTAGCTGTCGCAAATTGATCCGGACAACCGCGGAATCTGGATCTTTTCAACGTTGCATCGTTTTCTGATTTCAAACGCGAAAAGACGTGAAGTGACGCGAAAAGGCCGACGTAAACCAGATCTGTGCGTGCTTCTGCAGCTGTGTGTGTGTGTGTGCATGTGAAGGTTTTGGACTTTTGATCATTAACAGAGCCGCCACAGCTTCGATCAAACCTTTTCCCAGCATGCTCCTCCACAGGCTGGGGGCCCCTCTGCAGGAACAGACCTCGCAGCACAGCTTTCTGGGCCACCACAAAACAGCCGGCGGGGATCTAAATTTCATTCAGAACCCTAACCATCCGGCCCTCCCGCCTCCACCTTTTCGCCTGGAGTCCCCACACACACACACACACACACACACACACACAATTACTCATAATCTGCTTACGTGGGTAGACCGCAGTGGGTTTGCTAACATTAGCGGCGAGTAGCCCTTTTTTTTTTTTCCCTTCGACAGAAGACGAGAAGAAGAAAAGAAGGCCAGTGGACTCCAGGTGTCCAGTAATAGTCCGGAGAATTGGTTATTATTCGCCTCCGCCACACGTTGAGACTTAAATATTTCACACACTATTTTTGGTCAGTATTGAGACAGGGATAGACGAGAGAAAAAGGGGTGGAGGGGTGGCGAGAGAGAGAGAGAGAGAAAGATAAAGAAAACTATCATTGCCTTTGGGCTCATCAAAGACCAGAATGATGTGAAGGAGAAAAGAGAAATCAAATGTCGTTTTCCTTTTTCTTAAAGCTCATTCCACTTCTTGTCTCGCTGCCTGGACTTTACACGTTATATATTTCGGTTTCGGTTCTAAAAGATACCTTAAAGCTATTTTTTTCCCCCTTAGAAAACTTGATTTTTTTTCCCCCTAGGCTAAACCTTGTGTTGTTTTTTTTTATTTTTATTTTTTTTATATAGAGCCATATTGCCAGTAGAAAGGTGTTCGTGCGGCGGCCATTTTTTTTTTTTTTTACGCGAGTGTTTTAAAAGGCGCTCTCGTCCGTGCGCGGTTCACTCGGGCAATAAAAGGCCTCGTCGACTGTAAGCCAACACTAAGGATGTTTTAACGACGTTTAAACGAACTTAACAGACGTGGTGAAAGGGAGATGACGATCCAATAACGTGAGCTGTGTTTTCTTTCTGATGTTTAATGGGGGACTCATTTTTCTTATACAGCCCTGTTTAGTTTAGTGGATGGCAATGGCCTAACAAAATGACACTGGAAGCCTTTGCGTATTCATTCTCTTGTGAAGGAAAATGAAAAAAGAAAAAAATCTCCATTTTTTTTTTTTTGTTCTTTCTTTCGTTTCCCACACAGCCTTTCTCATAACCAGAGTTTCCCTGTATGGTCAGAGCAGTAGCGTAGGGAGGAAGTGATGAGGCTAATGCAACAGCTCAGCAGACAGAGATGAGACACGAAAGAGAGAGAGAGAGAGAGAGAGAGAGAGAGAGAGAGAGAGAGAGAGAGAGAGAAAGAAAGCAAGAAAGAAAGAAAGAAGAAAGAGAGAGAGACAGGATAAAGCCGAGTGCAGCATTCTTGCCATTTGCTCCTCCATTCGTAGCAGCTATGTCATTTTCTATTTTTTTTTTCTTCCATAGGGGTCGACGTGAATGCTCTATAAAGCTCCTGGATCTCGCCTTGATCTGGGCAAACAGGAACGAGCCCCCGGTTACTTATGCATTCATTTATCTTTTCATCACACACAGCTTAGCAGCTCTTTAGTGCTTTTACGCCCTCTGTTCCTTCCCTCTCCCCTTCAAGGGGCATCTACATAGGGTGCACGCCTAACAAGGGCTAATGGTATCGCATTTTACCACCCCGTCCACAGAGGGGGAGAAAGGAAGAAAAAAGAGGATAGAAAAAGTGGGAAAATAGGAGTTAAAAAAAAAAAAAAAAAGATGGAAGAACAGAAAGAAAGAAAGAAAGAAAGAAAGAAAGAAAGAAAGAGAGTGCACACGAAGGCAAATGACCGCGAATGTGACCAGGCCTGAGTCCTAATGAATAAAAATGAAGATCTTGTCAAATGATGAAGTGACAGGTTAATTTGTAGCGCTGCGATTCCGTGTGAACAAGCAGAGGAAGTGAGGGAGTGTGAGATCGTCAGAAAAGAGAGAAGGCTAAAGAGAGAGGGAGGGGGGAGAGAAGGAAAGAGAGAGAGAGATAGAGAGAGAGACAGAGAGAGAATCAAGAGACATTGCTTTAGCTCCCTAAGAAAAGGCTGCCACCTATCTGTATACAGAAACACAACCACAAGCATAATTTGGAGTTTCTCAAAATGTGAATCAATCAATCAATCAATATATATAAAAAGAAAAAAATCCAGAAAAATCCCGTAAAATGAAGTCGTGGTAATGATGAAAGCAAAAAAATGAATAATTAAATTAATGAATTCATTAACCAAAAAAAAAACCAAATAAATACATGCATACATACATAAATCTAAAAAGGTCCATCAAATGTATATGCACTGCCTGGAGCAGGTGTTTGCTCCTCTGCCAGATCTTTGGGCATATGTACCCACAAACACACACACACACACACACACAAACACACACACAAGATCCACAATCTCACTCTGATAGCGGAGCACACCTTCAGGGCAGGAACACGCAGCACCTTTGATCACTGCGATGGCCAAATGGGTGCTATTTGTCTTCTTTTGTCTCTTCGGTGTCTGTGGATTAATGCACCTCTGATCATCATCCTGACCAGCTGTAACATTTACCCATGCTAGCTCTCTCTCTCCCAAACACACACACAATACATTGATAGTTTGTGCATGTGAAGAGTGAGTGTGTACAGTGTGTGTGTATATATATATATATATATATATATATATATATATATACACACAATGTATACACCCCGCTTCACATACACAAACTATCAATGTATTTTACACAATTAAAGAAAGACATAGTATGTACATTCATTCAATAAAATCTATTTATAATCTCCTGCTGTATATACACACCTAAATTGGATTAGAACAAACCGTATGAAAAAGAAAACAATCCCCTTCAATAATTCGAAACGCAAACCCTCTGAACGCATTCTACACGATCTAACGCTGCACTTCAAACCCGGGCATTCTTAAACGTTTATATTTTCACTTGTAAAATACATTTATTTTGTATTTATTCAAGCCCTTTTTTATTCCTTAACATTAATCACCAGAGCGAATACAGTCAACTATAAAAACCAAAAAATTCATTGACATTTTCACAACTGTAACTACATTACAAAGAAAAAAGGGATCAAACTAAAAATGACGGACATTGCAGCTACACTTAAGTGTGACCACCTAAACATATGGTTTGCATGCTCTTTTTTTTTTGAGTCGATTCGACATTGCCACGACATTTTGAAGAGCCGGAGAGTCAATAAACGCAAGGTGGAAACACTGCGGGTTGAAGTGGCTTCAAAACATAGCGCTGTGAAGTTTCAGTGTGGAAAAGCAACTTTTGGGAAAGTGTCATGCCGGAACAGGTTTGGCTCTCCAAATGTAATGCTACCGTACCCAAAAACAATCTATACGATTGTGTGCCTCTAACTTTGTGGTAACATATGGCTGGAAAAGTCTGGTGTCAAAATAAGTTTCTCCATATAGTGTATTTAGTGCTCCTTGAATGGTATTTCAATTGACTAATAATTGACTACACCTCCAATCCAAGTATGTCATATCCTCTACTATACTAGCTATATACTCACAGAAAGGCTCAGACATAGTCTCAGATAAATGTTTGTAGGAATCTCATTTTCCGTGATATCTTCAGTCAATTTAAAATATAAAGTCATGAGACAATTGGCTTTTACCCTCTACTTTTCTGGATCGCTACATTACTGATTTCATGTGTTTATAAATGAAGAAAAAAAATCAATTCAGGAAATTTATATACACTTTAACTTCCTATAACATTATCTTTCTGAGCAATATCAACTGAATAATGGACAGTAAAGCTCAAAGTGTCTTCTTTTTAAAGATGTTTACATTGTGTATGTAGCCCACTTTTATCAGGAACTGTTAACATTTAAATTTAGGTTGGGCATTTTCAGCTGTGAGTCCCAAAAGCTGTGGCGAAGGCTAACAGGTTAACCATAATCCAGGCAAATTCTCTATATATTTTTATAAACGTAATCCATAAACCCATAAAGCTCTTAATCCATTAAAACGCGTGCTGCACAAAAAAAAATAACTTGCACAACGACTGTAGAAAATCCCAGGTCACTCAAAAATATACTACTATAATCCAGACTCTAAAGCCGGCTCACACAGTGTTTGAGGAAAAGGAGGGATCTTTCTGGTCACACGTTTAGCGGGAGGAGCGTTCACAACGGACTGGGCGATGATTTCAATTTTCCTCCATTAACGTTATATAAAGCCTAATCGTCGGTATTAAGTCGTTGATCAATGTCACTAACGGAGATCATAATAAAGGCGTGCGGGATACAGTGGCTTTTATTTTTGCAATACACAGAGATTAAGGCAGCTTTTTCTTAACTCTTCGCGTCCCGGACTTTCTTCATTCGTGTAATTACATTGAAATAATTCATAGTAGGTTGATGAATAATAAGAACTAAATCGATTTACGAGCTGGTTTGTTCAATGGTGGAGAAATTGTGTAATATAGGGGCTCAAGAATTTGCAAAAAAAAAGGGGGTTTATTTCCTGGCTAAGAAAAAAAAAATCGATTACAAAACAAACATTTGCTAGCGCCGAATTTCTACGGTTTCTTGTCTAGTGAAAGGTCTGAGCGGTATCCTGTTGCACTGCAGGTTACAGGCCACAGCAGGGGGCTTTCTGATGCATTAGCTGTAAGCTGGAAGACAACATACCGAGCAGCCGCTTTTTAGCCGCCAATGAGTACGGATACCAGAGCAAACATGTTCTAATCAGCCTGCAAGCCCTTAGTCAAACACAGCGTTAACAGATGCCGGTCTCGCCTCTCCTGCCGAGCATTACCATCTAAATCTGTGCGTCTCAGAGAGCACGACCTGAATACACCGACACGTCTGAACCAGGGAATAGAGAGCAAACTGAGCCGAATTAAACTCGAACACGTGAGGATAAGGTTACTGCAGTTGTCACGGCTGGTGTTATCGTTAAGGAAACAGTACATAGCCAAAGACAAAAGGTTAGAGACGCGATTGGAAATGATTTCATGCAATGCCGAGGTGCTACATGTTGTGTTTACCCTCGCAGGAGGTTAAAAATATGACTATATTAAATCTAGGCGTATGTGTTGTTTCTTTTTTTTTCCATTTTAAAAGAATTATTCTGCTTCGGCTGCAGTGTTCAATTGTTAAACCCTACTCGAGAGCTGACCTTGAAACTTTACGGGTTCACCTGCTTTGCTGTAGGCGTCTCTGAAATACCTCGAGGCGAAACCCGAATGCGAGGTGGGGGGGGGACTTTCCCTTTGTGCTTCTTTGCCCTCTACTCTTCCATGCCTTTATCTACAGAGTTCAGTGAGGAGTCAGTGGGACACGGCTACGTCTTACCTTAAGCAGGAGAGCAAGGAGACGTTAAAGTGCAAAAAAAAAAAAAAACGCTACTCCCATTAAAATGGCATTGGCTAATGAAAGTTGTAGTGCAGGATTTCTCGCTGCTATGAGGTGGGGAAAAAATACGGCCTTGTCTTGAAGTGTCTTGAAGATTCATAGTGCTGTTGGATTTGCCTGAACTGTGATAATTGTCCGGATTGTAAACAATGCATTTAATCTGCCAATCCTGAAGTAAGTGTTCAGTTACTGTCTGATAGGTGGGATGATTGTGATACACATGAGCCTTTTCAATATTTATTGTTCAATTACTTATTATTATACAGTAGTAGCACTTTATCTATCTATCTATCTATCTATCTGTCTGTCTGTCTGTCTGTCTGTCTGTCTGTCTGTCTGTCTGTCTGTCTGTCTGTCTGTCTGTCTGTCTGTAATACATTTGAGCCAATTTTAATATGTATTGCATATTAAATGCACATTATGAATCAATAGCATTCTATCTATCTATCTATCTATCTATCTATCTATCTATCTATCTATCTATCTATCTATCTATCTAGACAGACAGACAGACAGACAGACAGATAGGAGATTTGTTAAATAAACACATTATTTTATAAACTATACAGTGGCTAATACATCCCTCGAGAAAGAAAACACCTGTCAGGTGCATGACTCAGGACCGTATTTCAGTGTTTTGAACACACGTGGAGGCTGAGAACGGATCATGCCATGCCACAATCTTAATATTAATTTGATAACGAACGGCACCAAACAGGCAAGCCAACAGAGTGTGCTCTAACATGAAGAGTAATGATAATATGGAATTCAATAAACACACAAAGAGTGCAGGCTTCTCTGTGATTTCACTTCTCCTTTTTTTTGCTTGCAAAAGGATTTGGAGGCTCTTTAATTGCTGCAGCATTACAGGGGACCGTGCTTTGATCTTTAACCGTGCTCCTCATACAGGGGCTGCATATGGTTTGGGGGTGGTCTCCGATCCCGACCTGGCCCCCTTCACAGGACGCACTGGTTGACTTCCAGGGACCTGCATCGGCTCCTTACGGCGAGCTGACAACTTCATTAGCCCTGATTAGTAGCCGTTTCCCAGCATTCTCATCCTGCGTAAAAAAATAACAGATATCTCGCCAGACCAAAAAAAAAAAAAAAGGAAAAAGAAAGAAAGAAAGTAAGAAAAATAAACTGTAGAACTATACTAAAGGAAAATGTTTTTTTTTTTTTTGAGAAATTAGTCAAAATCTTTAATACGCTGTTTCCAAAATGTCTTTCTTTTCCAGTACGTAAACTACGGGAATCATATCCTTTGCTGCTGCCAGTGCAGAACACTCAATATTATCATTCGGAAAGCCTGAGAATTCACATGAAACCCCATCCAGCTCTTTCTTATATGGGTGGTGTGTGAGAATCCATTACAAATTGATCCTGGTGACTGTGCGAGTATATATATATATATATATATATATATATATATATATATATATATATATATATATATATAGTCGAAGAATTAATGATTGATGAATTTTTGATTTGATGAGTCAGGTGGAATGAGAGCAAAAATAGGAATTCTAATTTCACCTCAGTCACAATGCATTTCCTCCTCTCTCTCTCTCTCTCTCTCTCTCTTTCTCTCCCTTACACCTACACACACCAGGATCTCCCTGTCTCTACACACACACACACACACACACACACACACACACACACACACACACACACACACACACAGCAAACTTACATGGTCACCTCTTATTGTCCCTAATGAAGATGTTAAGTGGGGATGTTCCTGTCCTGAATGTCCAACCTACATTACTTTTATTTAATTTTTCAGGATTAAAGAGTAAGGAATAAAAAAACCCGACAGGACGTGTTGCAGCGATGCGGCTTGACACCCTGAAGATGATTATTTCCCAATCGCACAATACGCCAAGGTTTTAGTTTCCTTTTATTCTACTGCACTTTACAGATGATGACAATTCTGTATTTATGTGTAAATTAATACAGTTTTAAAGAGCAAATCGGTCCTAAAGACTCCCCTATGGCAGAAATATCTCCTTACAGGAAAGTAGTTAGCACAGAAGTTATATATTTATATAAACCTGTGATTTGAATTGCTGCAGTTTCGGTTTAATCAGATTGAAGAGTTGTATATGCATTAAACAGCTGTATAAATGACAGAGGTGTTTTCTGCTCTCTCTGTAAGCCGAGTAAAAGAAGAAGTCAGCAATTTCGAAATCTTATTATCTATTAATAATAAACTCTGCTGAGGAACACGCGTTCGCACGTTTTTAACCTCGGAATACAAATTCTCACATTGTCACCATCTAAGTGCTCGCCAGCGTTTTTAATGGCGGATTCTCACGACTGTAACCTAATCGCGTGGGCCTACGTGAACTTTTTCATAACGTGGTTTTCACTTCGCGTTGGATTTCCGATACAGGAATTAATGTCAAGTGCTCTGTAATTATTAGATTTGGAAAAAAATAAATGCAGGAAGGATATTATCACCCCCTCCACCACCACCACCACCCTTCACTGTCAGAGAACACACAAATGGCATTGCAAATAAAGTAAAAACATATTGTCGTGTAACCACCTGTGAACACACGTAGAAATAGAGGAAAATGGGGAAAAAAATGAAAAAACATATATTGAATTCAAAGAACTTTCAGGAAAACACACTTATTTTGACAGGACACCCAAACAGGTTGGGATAAGAGGAAATTGTAATCGATCTGACATGCTCGAAGTGTAAAAAAAAAGGTCACTAAAACAAACAGGGCGATTGCGAAGGAAGCCCGAGGACTTGGTGAGACTGTCAGCAGTAGTAGAGTGAATCAACAACAAAAAAAAAAAAAACCTCGGCAAGGCAGAGGGATGTGTTCAAGAGCGAGGCCCGCGTCTAGCTATGTCAGGTAATCCCAGGCATCTCGAGCGTTGATAGACACAGAGTGCCTTTTGCAGAGACAGCGTCAGTAAGTTCCTCAGTGTTTTTGAGAAATGGGCTTTGTGACTGATAGGCAGAGCGGGCCACCCTTGTCTGCGAATGTCAAACCCGAAAGGGTGTGGAGGAAGCACGAGGCACCAGATGATCAACTTTGGCTGATGGATGCTGCTTTTCAGCAGTAATGGAAGGGAAGATTTCGACTAGCACCACTGAAACTATTCGCTGGGTCACAGGGGTTCGTTTAGTACCTCGGTCCTGTGGCAAGAAGATTATTTGGTTTTTAGGAACATGGAGAAACGTGTGGATAGAGGTAGGTCACCGCTAGTAACGATGCTAAAGCCTGCTGTGCCAGCCCAAGGGGCTTACAAAGGGGCTAAAGTTAATAATCTCCCAAGGACACACTGTGATTCCATGTCAGATCATTCCCGAGTCTGCTTCAAGTCTATCCCCGGATGTGCACGGACCGGCGATACGTATAAACATACAGACACACGTGTTACACCCGGAATGCCCTTCTAAACCACCTCTAATTTCCTTTTTTGGGCTTTGGGAAAGCATTTGCCAAAGCCACTATGCCTATAAGCAAAGAGTCTCCCAATTAAACCTGGATAATGTAAGAGCCTCACATACCACAGGGCAGCCATAGCAAAACTTCATTTATAGGAAAGCCAGAATATTTTTTTTTTCTTCTCCATTTGAGCCTGGAGCATTATGACCGAACGGCCTACCACTTAACTGAAACAGCCTCGAACCATGAAGGAGTAATATTTTGACACATCTGGAAATATAAGATTCTTCACAGCAAAAAACTTAATAGCTTTCTCGAACTAACTGATCGTCCAATCACGCCGGTCTGTCACACCGCTTAAACATGTTTTATTTATTTATTTTATTTATTACAAACCAAGGACAAAAAAAAAAAAAAAAAGCCATGAGGCGTGACAGTTCCTTTACATTCGTCTTCCTGTTCTTTTATTTCAGAAAGAGTTTTAGAGTAGGTGCATACTCCCGGTTGGTGCTCGGTAAGAAGAAGCTCTGTATTGTGGTCAACAAACACAAACAAACCTGGTTTAAAGACAGGTTCGAGGACGTGGTGGTGGTGTGGCACAACAGAGGGATACGGCCCATTACAAAAAAAGTACGAGGTCGGCTTGGTTTGCGTGTGAGATACCTAAAGCAGAAAAGACACCGAAGTATAGGTCGAAAAAAGAAAAGCGTTTTTTTTTTTTTTAGAACTAAGCTCTTCATATTGCAGCTTATACAGAGCAAGTTCTATTAAATGCAAGGAAACATTTCATAAAAAAAATTAATAAATCATCATTCGTACGTGAGTATAAAATATCACAGTGCAAATTTCGGTTTAATTCAATTTGAACCATGTGACCAACAAGTGATGGTGATAAAGTGGAAATCTATTCCACATGGTAATAAGCAGCGAAAGAGCATGACCCAGAAAGCAAAACCAGGGGCAAAGAGTGCCCATGTCACATGGTTTCAATCATTTTCTCGAGTGAATAACGTGCCGCGCTGTGTAAATCCGTCAGACTGTGCAGTCAGAAACTAATTAAGCCATTTGAAATAACATTGCAGGTACCTGTATGCAATCTAGCCTGCTGCCGCTGATGAGTCTTTCCAGGCCCGAGGCCAACTTCAAAAAGCTTGCTAAAAAAGCTGCAGAATTTTAATTGAACACGAAAACCTGAAGAGACTCCTAGTACCCTTCCTCCAACAACAGTAAAAGGTTAAGCATGCCCCCAGAACATGGGCTTCTCTAGTTCATCTTCAATTCCGAAAGACCAAAAGGGAACGTTTGATAAATCGACCGAGTTCAGATGCTGTTGCTCTGCGCAATCCGAGAGGACGGTCGAAGTTGATCACAGGGACACCCAGATGCTTCCCACGTAAGTAACATCAACACCTAAATCTGCTCGACAGTGCGCATTTGCATACAAGGCAGCAAGCAGGCCCCGGAAAAACCAGAACGAGTCCGATCCCAAACAATGCCTGCTAGGGCTTAGAGCAAAAGTAGTGTTGATGATTATATTGGAGATGGATGCATGTTTCACTGACCGAGAAGAGGTGCTTATTTATCAATCTCCCAAAGCCACAAAGCAAAGCAGTCTAGCGCTGCAGGGGCTTCTGTCAGGCTGGTGCTTCCTGCGGATGCAGAATGAGGCTATTTACAACTGAGGGCAGGAGCCCAGGGAGTCATCTCTCACTGGCCTTGTGGCGTCTTCGGCTGTGGAGAATCTCGCTTGCTCGTTGTTTTTGTTTTTGGATACAATTGTTCCCGTGATAGCCTCCAGCATAGTTCCAGTTCAGTAAAAAGATTGATATTCTGCACAGAGGTGGCCACTAGAAAAGCACAGGAATCATTGCTGTATGATTCATAACCACTTGGAAATAGTCATTAGGGGATAGGTTCTTAAAAAAATAAAATAAAAAGATATATATATATACTACCATATTTAGACTGTTTAAGAAACTTTGTGTGGTTTCTACACAGTGTTCATGTCTTCGGTTTATGAATTTTATACGCTTAGCTTACTCATGCATGGACTTAAGTTTATGTAGTGCAAAGATTTTTAGGGTTTCTGCAGGTTTCACCAAGTCAAATTCAAAGACCTTTTAAAGACCATTAAGAACGAAGACCTGCATCACATCAAAAACACACACAAATACATTGTTAGCAACTGGCCGAGCCCCAAATTAATATCTTTTAAGCCAAATATCGCTAACTTGCTAAACCGTATAGCTGAAAAATAAAATCCGTTTTACGTCTGTGGTACAATCCGAGAGAGATTCGTGCCAATAACAGAAAGCCGATTGGCTGTTACATGTTAGTTTTATTTGTGGTCATAATACAGCGAATTATGTTTGAAATAGAAAAAGAAAGAACTAAAAGACCACGGAAACAAACAAACAAAACCAGTCTAAGATGCCGTGAGAGCATTTCTAACATTAAAGGCAAATTAAGACCTGTTTAAAGGTCTTAAATTACGACCTAGCACAGTGAATTTAAGACTTTTTGAGGCCTAAAATTTAGATTTCAGACTTTTTGTATTCTTGGTTAAACCTAAAGACTCTGCACTTACGCTGCACTGACCCTCAACTTCTTGCCATTCAATAATTAGTTTTATTACTTATGCACTTGGGTTTGAAATTTCAGATCGCCGTTTATATTGTCCATGCCCATTGGTTGAAAATGCCGAACCACCTAAATCACTCTAGCACTTCCAACAAGTATTTAAGTCTGTGAGTAGGCCCCTGTTGCAGAAGGAAGTGCAAGGTGCTCGAACCCTCTGCTAAAACCTAAAACCCTCCTCTAAACTAAATATAAATGAGCTTAAATAGTACTGCACAATCATGTTATCAAGTCTGCAAATTAAAAATGAAGTGCGTGCATACCTACAATAAAGCACATCAATCCCCTCAATCATTGTATTATTCACCTTTATTTTGCTTTCGGAAATTACCCCCTGCAAGAAGCGCGATAACACAGGGAATTCAAGCTTTCCCCAAAACACCTGCCAAGCCGCGGGCCATAACAAAGTGGTGTCCATCGAGGCAGCCCTAACACCTTGTGAACTAATCTCGGTAGGGACTATGCCCCATCTTCACTTGCCCTCGCAAACACGCTAGCTAGGCTGGCAGTAGTGCGTGTCCCTGAAGTGGGTCGCCCTTCGGCTGTGCGAGTGAGCTCTGCTCCCCATTCTGCAGGAAATGACTGAGTCTCTGGCACCCCTCGGCTCACGGGAGGAGGTTGAGGGCTTGACTAAGAGCGATTGGACCTTTCTAGGTCAGATCCCCCGACACTGCTCAGTTGGTAACAAACAGAAAAGACGATAAATAAACCAGTGGCGCCGGGGAACACGAGCTACCTGCTCCACGCTCTCTGCTTGTCACAGCTTCTGCATGGTACCACAAGCACTTACAATTACTGTTTTGCTCGGATATTTTTATGTCATTTGTTCTCGTGTTTGACCCTCACCTTCCGATGCGCATACACGATATTGAGGAATGTCGGCATGTGGACCTCACAAGGCGGTAGAAAGGGATACAGGAAAGAAAAAAGGAGAGGAGAGAAGAGGAGAGGAGAGAGAGTGAGAGTGCAAGAGAGGTTGGAACTGGGTCAGAAAAAGGACATTTGATTCATTCAGTCAGAGAGAGAAAGTAAAAAAAAAAAAACACTGTCTCTCGGTCTTTATCTCGGAAAACTACTGGCGCAGGAAGGAAAGAAAAGCGGACTCCTGGCACGCCGAACGTGTAGCAATCAGTGAATTCGGGTCGGCTGCCAAAACCTGACACTGAGCAAATTTGCTGTTGTGAAGCAAACAAGAAAACAAACAGAGGGAAAGGTAGATAAAACCAATCAATAACTGTTAGTACCTGGCACAATAAACTGGACTTCTCACTTAATACCGACACGTGACTGCTTTATTGATGAATCAACAATCGCCGGAATCTTCATCAACAATTCCAAGGGCTGCGATACACACGTCTGCATTGCATATATATTGTATACAGGTTTGAAGGATGAGACAAGCACTGACCCACATCAGTAAAACTCCAGGCATCCAAAAGCCACTTAATTAAGGGTACATGAATCAAATATACAATATATTTTGTATATACTAAATGGTAATAATTTTTAAAAAGCATCGTAATGAAATGGTTTAGAAGCGAAATCCTAAAAGTTGGTCAGAATGTACTTTTGCTTTTTTATATTATCCCCCTCAAGTTAGCAACATGTTTAATGTGTCTTGTCAAACTTGATCCCTGCAGGAGACACCGGGGTCGTACCGGAGCACATTCCCCTGTAGACTGAGACCACCGAAGACAACCACAGAACGCCACAGGAGCTCTTTCCTATCAGTGGCCATCAGACTCTACAAATCCTCCTCTTTCAGTAGGGAGCAGAGCTGATACAGTGAACACTATCAAAATTTTACAATAATTACAACGTATTTTAATATAATTCCATGTGCAATATCTTATTATGCAGTGGTGGATGAAGTACACGAACCATGTACTTCTGTAAAAGTACTATGATTTATTATGGCTATTATGTTCCTATTATTATTTTTGTCACAAGACTCTTTGCTTAACCAACCCAGTTTATGTGAAAAGACTCAAATCTTACTCCATTAATGGAATGATATTAATGAGTCAAACACTGATTGATATCTATTGCAATTATCATGAGCCCAAAACCTTCTTTTCAACTACTTAAAAAAAAAGTAGATTGCTGTGTGATTTACCTGTTAAGTTTTTATCTGCTCATATGTAAAAAGGAACGACTGATTTCGCAAAACGGTGTTGGTTAAATAAAAAGAAAGTCAGATATTTAATTTAAAAAATGGGGTAAAGTTTAAGTAAAATTCTCCCCAAATAGAAATTCTTAAGTAAAGAAGAAATACTCTAAAAGCTACTTAAGGAATTGCTTTATTACTGTCCACCACTAATATGATGTTAGATTAAATTCAATATGCAATGTGCAATATGTTTCTAGTTGTATGTGCTTAATATATTATATTTACATTTTATTTATATATTATTTTATTTATTTATTCATATTTCATTTATGTTTAATGTCCTTGTAATCTGAAGTCTCTGGCAAAATAATTTACTTCAGGATTAATAAAGTCCTCTTTTCTCTTCTCTTCTTTTTTTTTCTCTTCTCTTCTAGTCTCTCTTTTCTTATCTCCTCTTCTCTCCTCTTTTCTCATCTTCTCTTCTCTCATCTTCTCTCTCTCTCCTCTTCTCTCCTCTCCTCTCCTCTTCTCTTCTCTCCTCTCCTCTCCTCTTCTCTTCTCACATCTTCTCTTCTCTTTTCTTCTCATAACAGTAGCTGTTTTACTGCAATGAGATTTTCTTGAACACAAACCATTCCACCAACTGACTACTATTAAATGTAGTTTAAATACCATCTTCGTTATTGGTAGCACCTAAAGCACATTTTATCTTCATGGGTGTGAAGTCATCCACCAATTCCCCAAAAGATAAAACAGGCAGTCCCGGCCTTGTGATGGAGATTTGTTACAGTGACCCCCTTGTAACTTGAAAATATGGTAGGTTGAGACATGGCCTAGTCTACCCAGGAGTCT
Source organism: Silurus meridionalis (assembly GCF_014805685.1). Lineage (NCBI taxonomy): Eukaryota > Metazoa > Chordata > Actinopteri > Siluriformes > Siluridae > Silurus > Silurus meridionalis. The sequence continues at coordinate 6,291,865 of NC_060910.1, forward strand.
TAAAGAATGGAGTAGTATACTGCAACTTGTTAATAATTTAACAATACAGAATTTAGCAAAACAAAGCAATTTATCCTACTGTATAAACTTTACATATGCATGTAAGAGGGAGCTGGATGGAGGGTGGAGCTGGATGTGATCCATTACAGTGTCTGGTGGTGGCGACAAAAAGAAGAGAGACGAGAGCTTAAATTAGGCTTTAAAACAGCAAAAACAGATAATGTACATGCTCCAACATGAGATAACTGAACTCTGTTGACCACTGGTGAGTGCAAGGTCTCTCACAAGGCGGGAGATGTGTATCGTATGAAAATTAAAATAGCACGTGAAAAAAAAACTTTACTATTCTTTCGTATCGCTATCGTCATCGTAAGATTGGAAAAACGTCATAAATTGTAACTTGGGAAACTACCGGTACGTCATTGTGGGAGTGGCATGATTCGAAGAGTGTATCCACGTCTGTCCCTTCCGAGTTTCTTTCCAACCAACTGAAGGCTTCCCAGGTCCATCCGGAAGTGAGTTTTATAAAAGTGAAAATGTGAAAGTATAACGCGTTGACATTACGCAATACCGAGTTAAGCGTGCCGTAAATCGGATTTTTTTTTCCGTTTGTTGTATCGTGCAATGCTGCAACATCCGCGCAAAGCTTCGCAAGGTCACCCGCTCTAAGCAGCAGTAAACACAAGAACTTAAAAGGCCGATGCAAATTTCGGCATTCAGGCAACTAGAAGTGCCGGGGCACCAAAAATCAGCGTGGTTGGGATGAAAGCAACAAAACAAACACAAAGATTCTCAAAAGAAAAAAAAAAAAAAAGATATACAAAAAAAAAATGTAAAAAAAAAAAAAAGAAGAAAAATCATAAATGGGATCCAAGGGTACGAAAGCGGGGCAAGGTCGGCAAGCCGGGATACACTGCGGGGATAATTCGTCTGTACAGCTTGTAGAACACAATTTTGCGAAACACAATAGTGTGGTGTGTAAAAAAAAAAAAAAAAAAAAAAGAAGGGGGGGATCAGAGAAAGGATCTGTAATGCATACAAAGGTATGTGATTGCATTTTTTCACCCGCCTACACACAGGGACATAGCAGCGTACACACACACACACACACACACACACACACAGCAGGCTAACAAGGATGTAGAATGTTTATCATGCTTGTAAGTTATCACCAACATGTTGCTGGAGCAGCTCCAGAGCATCAAAGGCAAGGCCAGACCCTATCACTCGTCTTTGTCCTCCATTGCAACAAACCTCGATAAAGAGGCCAGCCTTGGTCCTTATACACACACACACACACACACACACACACACACACACACACACACAGACACAGATAACAGATTCCACTCATGGTGGTAGTAAAGGGACAAGTAACTTCTCTCCTCCTTTTTTGGCTTTTGAAGGAGACAAGATTGTTGTACGTCAAGGACCACCGGCGCCGCTTTCCTCCATCGTCAAAAAACAAACAAACAACCCCTCGCCTGAAAAAAATAAAAAATGCCTCTAGCTGCACTGTTGCCTGTGACAACTTTCCAAACGTGGGATTGAGGGGTTGCTGCTCCGATGACTGACTACCCCACGAGGAAGGGGTTGACAGGACATGACAGCATATGGCATGCCTCATAGCCAAAAAAAAAAAAAAAACCTTGACATAAGCGCAAACAAGTCAGCAAAGCTCACCAAAGTCCTAAGAGGGTTACGGGATATACTGTCAGCATATGCATGTGGAGTGACACGCGGTGCTCTGATGATAACAAGGTGCCAGATTACCACAGGCTTCGGTGCTGCTCTGATTTTAAAGAGAGCGGGATGATAATGGTCTTGTAGTGAGTGTCAGTGATTCTTGACGTTCGTTTGATTAAAGCTGGTCGTTTCGGTTTAATTAAGTGGCGTAGCTTCACCTACATACATTGTGTGAGCGAGTGTGGTGCCGAAGTTCAATTAAATATAACTGATATATGCATACCGATCAGGCGTAACATTATGACCGCCTGCCTAATATTGTGTTGGTCCCCCTTTTGCTGCCAAAACAGTCCTGAATCGTCGGGCATCAACACCATTAACTTCTCCAGTAATGTGAGCTACAGAAACTCGTCTGTTGGATCGGACCACACGGTCCAGCCTTCGCACCCCACGTGCATCAATGATCCTCGGCCGGCCATCACTGTTCCTTACTTGGAGCACTTTTGATAGATACTCACCACTGCAGACATCCCACAAGAGCTGCATTTCTGGAAATGCTCTGACCCAGTCGTCTAGACGTCACAATTTGTCAAACTCGTCAAATATTTACGCTTGAACATTTTTTCTGCTTCTAACACACAACTTTAGGTTGTGCCCAATAAATCCCACCCACTAACATGCGCCTTGATGAAGAGATAATCAGTGTTATTCACTTCACTGCTCATAATGTTATAATGTCATAATGTTACGATGTCATAATGTCATAATGTTATAATGTCATAATGTTATAATGTCAATGTTATAATGTCAATGTAAAAATGTTATAATGTCAATGTTAATGTAATAATGTCAATGTTATAATGTTATAATGTCATAATGTCAATGTTATGATGTCAATGTAATAATGTTATAATGTCAATGTTAATGTAATAATGTTATAATGTCAATGTTATAATGTTATAATGTCAATGTTATGTTATAATGTCATAATGTTATGTTATAATGTCATAATGTTATGATGTTATAATGTCATAATGTTATAATGTCAATGTTACACCTGATCGGTGTATATTTTTCCGAATTCATTCCGTTCTATCTTCTAGCTCTTTTTTTTTTCTTTTAGCTAGAATCAAATTTGAAAGGAAAAAAAAAATTGCTCTGAAGGGAAACGTCATTAGTTTGGCAGCTTTTCACAATACCTGTCTCAGACCATGCCAATACTACATGCAAAGTTTCCCTCATGGGGAAAGTGAGGCAAAGTTTTTAACGCCACTAATCTTCCTACACTTAAATATAGCCTACACTATGCAATGTCACACAGCTAGTGTCAAAAGAGAGCTAAATTACCGAAGGAAAGAATACGATAAGCCTCCGATCTGTGCAGTACGGATTTGACCAATACCAAAAGTACAACGACGCTAAAGGAATCATGACTGTGGTATGGACACACGAGTCAGAAACAGTCTACTTTTCCAATGTTGTCCTTCTTGAGCTTTATTGCAGTTTACGCCTACACAGACGAGTTCTACAAGCGATAGACTGTATGGAGTTTACAAGTCGGTCCCATGGTAGGCTTAACAGCTCAGTGGATCAATCTGCACCCACTGCTTAGCTGTAAGCTCTAAATCAGTAGCACAGCCATGTGCTAATGGGAGTTTGTTTGCTCTGTTGTTCAATGTAAAAAAAAATCTTCTTCTTTACATATATTTACCACCATACTTGTAGGTCGTAGCTATGCCTACTTGTGAAATTGTCATTTGACTCGCTAATGTTACAATATATAGTTGAGCATTTAGCATAGCACAATTGCGCTTAATAACAATCGGCAATCTGTTTCGACCTCTCTGAATGCCATCCCATCCTTCTCTAATCCAAAGCATGGGACACCGAGCACAGCATTGAAAATGTCTCATCCACTTCTCACACCTCCTACACAGACGGATCTAGGTTTCAGGAACTTCTCACCAAGTTCGTACCACACACATGAGGATCCTTCACTAGACCCCCCCCCCCAGTGCTAACTCCGTGTCAACACATAGACCTACATATGAACACAAACCTGTGCAGATTTCCAGCATACCTCGCCACACTCACTCGGTGGGGTAGGGTGGGGGGTGGTAGGCAGTAAAGCACCTGGCGGTGGGAGGTGATTGAAATGGCACCAGAACACAGGCAGAGAGAAGAGGTGTCAGTGCATCACTATAATTAGCCCTGTTGATCCTGCAGAAAAGCGAGCCCAGAGAGCCAAGGTTGCTGTCTCTGACACACATATCACTCCCTGGGTGGAGTGTGAACGTGTGCGTATGTGTGTGTATCTGTGACAGGAGGTGGCTATGGGCTTCACACTGTCATACATGTACCTGCGCACAAAGTTGAACAGTAGCACTTCTACTCCCAAAAGGGTCGCCTTATCAACTCCAGGGGTTCGGAACGTACATGCTGTGACATTTTGGCTGACATTAAAGGAGTCTGCTGACCTTGAAAAGCAGCAAGAGGGGTTTCCGACAGAAGCCTGATACTGTCAGGACCTACTGATAATTCAAATGAAGGCGAGAACAAAAACAACAGCATGCATATTAGCAACCCGTAGGTGAAAGCACTTTAAACAAGGCCTACCTTATGAATTACATACAAGTTTTGGAGATGCTCTGACCCAGTCGTCTAGCCATCACAATTTGTCAAACTCGCTCACATCCTTATGCGTGCCCATTGATCATAATGTTATAATATCAGAATGTTATGCCTGATCGGTGTACATCAAAAGACAAGCAAGGCAACACTCGAACCCTCAAGTCAAAAATGGGTCACAAGGCAAAAGCAGTCCTAGACAAGTCTGGATCATCTCACGCAACTGGCTTCTGACATTTTACGTTTGACTGGCAATTTTACTCAAAGCAGCTGAATTGATATACCATATAACTAATCATTTGGAAACTAAGGGCCTTGCGCAGGAGCCCATTATTAATAGATTGGTGGAGCCTGAATTTTAACAACCTTCTTTCAGTAGGCCAGTTGAGCAATGACTCAACCACAAAGCTACAATACGTGGGCATTTACACAGAACATTGTCAAGTTCAGGCACTGATGTCAGATGGGAAAGCCTGGTCGAAAGACATCTTTCCAATTCGCCCCAAACGTGAGGTCCACTCAGATTTTTGCAGAGCAACCTCCACGGAACTCACTAAGCTTTCAAGGGCATTGTAATGATGGAAAGTCTTAATGCTGCATCAATTTTTCAAAGGCATGCTACACAATTGTGTGCCTACGAATTTGGGGTTCAGGAGACTTTTGCCCATAATATAATAATAATAATAGTGTTGCATTTTGGGAACATGGAATATGGATAACCAATCAATTTTGTTACTTTAGTGCTGAAGTGTTGTTTGAACAAATTTTCAAACGTTAAAGAGACACCATTTAGTTATCTTTAGTCAACGCTTCATCATTGTTGGGATCAGGCTCGCGGCAGAATTCGCTAATCTCAGGATCACTAGATTTTTCGGGGCAAAGCAGGAACACACACCGCTCATGATGTGAATCCACTTCAGAACCTCACTAACACACATTCACATATAGAGTAGCTAATTCATCTATCATGTTTGCTCGAAATTGGGAAAACAGATCATTGCCCACTGAAGACATTTCATGAATCCCATTAACGTTATGTGGAGGGTCAAATTGACCCGAACGGTATCTATTTAATGTATGTTGATTACACGAATTAAGCAGAGCAGAGGTTTCATACCGAAAAAAATCCTTTTCTCCAGTTTCTTTTTTAACTTTTAAATGGGTCAATTTGATCCGCAACATAATATGAGGGTTTGGGCTAATAGATTTTCTATGTTCCTGCATGCAGAATTCAGTAAATGTCAAAAGGTTTTCACTAAAAGTTGAATCTAATGTCACACCTTAACAATTTAAGCCAAAGATAAAAAAAAGAAGATTGGGAGAACAAAACAATGTCTACTTAAATCTTTGGAATTACTCCGTGTTAGCAGTAAAACTGGCCTGGATGCTTTGTGTGGCCTGTGCCAGCTGTTTAAGTAGACAGCACACCTGGGCTACTCATGGGTCTGTCAATAAAGCCTTAAATAGGGCCAAACTTGATGCCCCAGCTTTTGACAGTGACTTGCCCCACTGGCACTGTGATTCCAGAGAGAACCTTCGGCAGGGTGCACCTTCCAGGAGTCAATTAGAGATGTTCGCCAGTGCCAGAGCTTCTCTTGGCCACTGCTCGGCAATCGTCTGAGCCCCAAAGCACAGAGACATACACACTCCTTGTAAAGCCACTGTACACTCACACACTTCCACTAAGGGACTGATCTTGGCAATGACAGAGTTTGGCTTCTTTATGCTTATGGAGAGGTTGTCAGTGTGCCTCAAGGACAAGTGTTTGTGTTTGTGTGTGTGTGTGTGTGTGTGTGTGTGTGTGTGTGTGTGTGCGTGCGTGCGTATATATATGCACGTGTGTATGTGTCTCAGTGGGGAAAGCACGTACGCCTGTCGGAGCGTCTGGCTTGTCCCAGTGCACCAGGGCTTGGTGACATAGCCCGAATGCTGATTTCTCCCCTGCGCCTTCACCCGGCGACGGCGCTACTCCCTCTCCGACTCTCAGCCAGGAGAGCAAGTGACAGATCTGCGCTTGTGTGCACACAAACACACACTTATTTCTAAGAACTGCTGAGAGTTCGGTCTCTAGAGCTCACAGGTGGTGGGAATAGGTTTGAATATTTTCTGACAAAAGCTCCTCTCCGGAGTCGGAGTGAAACTGGGTCAGTAGCACTGCCGCTTTTAACCTTTCCGAGGACAACATTTTCACCTATTTACAACCCGAAAATAGCTAGCAGGTCAGCAAGTTCTCCGGCAAGCTGTTAACCAAAACTACTGAAAAACACTATCTGTCCCAAATGCATGAAAGGTTTCTTTTTCGCTCATCGGGTTCACGTTGCAAACGAGTTTCTTTAACAACGCTGAACCGGCTACCATTATGGTTTCACTCGGACGGTCTCCAGAGGACCGGCGTTCATAAAGAGAGATATGGAGAGGCCATTGAAAACCCTTTGAAACAGGGCCAGCAGTCCCTCTTCATTATCACCGGCTAGCGTGGAGGTCTTCAGCCAGCTGAATGTTAGCCAGAGGTCTTTAAGAACAACATTCTCAAGAAATCATTCATTTTCATAACCATCTCACGAAGAACAGAGAAAAAAAAATCACCAAAATATAGCTTTTTTTTATTATTATTATTTCATTGGACGACCGGGACCCTGTTAACCCCCATTAGTGCGGCAAGCCCTCTCTTCGATCAAGCCTTCACGAGATGAGGTGGAGAGAAATAGGGCTCCATGAGGGAGGGCCGGCACCCCGGATGAACCCTGACCTCATGTAAAATTTAAGTGGTGGTGGGGGGCGGGGGGCAGAGACGTGCATGAGTTTGACATTTCTTATAAAAATGTGAGAGATCGGATCGATGCTGCTGTCCGATCCAGATCCCGTGCAAGTGTGTTGGGGAAGGAGTTAGGTGCGAAAAGAAAACATATAATGCTATTCTTTCCCGTAATTTCTTTTTGATGCTTTATTTTTCGCTTCACCGCTCATTTTCTACTTTTTTTTTTCCTGTCTCTTCTCGCCCACTCCACTCTCGCTCTCTTCAGTCTTGGAGAGTGGTCTCAGGGAGAGATCTAGTGAAAACTGCCTCATATGCTGCCTGAGGCACCATGAGAAAGGATCTAAACAAGTCCATATCGTCGAGACACACACACACACACACACACACACACACACACACACAGCTGAGACACCAAACCGGCCCCCACAAACGCAAACACATTGCTGGATGCCTGAAAAATTATCAACCACCCCACAGCACACATGATAGTGCAGGAATCTCTACTGGAGGATGAGAACAGTTTGTCAGGTCTGATGGGCTGAAAAACATCACTACTGTGTGTGTGTGTGTGTGTGTGTGTGTGTGTGTGTGTGTGTGTGTGTGTTTTCTTCTACCCAGCACTGAGTCTGTGGTTGTAAATCTTATCTTATTTGTGAATCCTTTGTCCAGAAGAGGACACAGAGCCTCTGGATGTGCTTTTATTTAATCTCACGCCCGGTCTGACAGGCAAATGAAGGTTGAGGATGAAGGAGTCGAGTAAAATTAAGCTGCAATCAATAAAATGCTTTGGGGCTTCACTCACCATGTGTCTGGTTTGGCAGGTGGACTGCTCGTTACCCCGTATACACATGCGTATGCTTTGTTTTTGTTTTTTTTCCTTCTAATACACTGGACTTTTTTTTTTATCTCTTTCCTTTTCATTTCTTTCTGCATTGCTTTCCATGTAAATTCTCTCCATTCCTTCATTTCTTTCACTAGTTTGTTCTTTTGCTAAATCTTTCTTGGTTCTTTCCCGGTGCTTAAAGTGAAAATCATTTTTCCTTTTTTTTCAGTTTACCAAATTAGTTCCTTCTTTCTCCTTTACTTTCTTTCTTCATCTTGCTCTATATTGCTTGTTGTAGTCAGTTTTTGTTGCTTTCTGGCAAGTCTGTTGCCACTGTTTTTTAATGCAATACACACACACACACACACACACACACACACACACACACACACACACACACACACACACATATATAAATACATATACACATACACACATTTAAATTTCATTTTAAACCTATGGGGTCCTATGGGGTTGCTCAAGAGCCCGGGAGTGTGCTTGGTGTGGCCGGGATTTAAACTCACAACCTTCAGAGCCAAAGTCCAATGTATATTATATACACACACACACATTGTATTTTTACCACTTCTTTGTTGTGAGTTCTCCTTCTGTCTATTTATCTGTCTTCCTGTACAAAGATTAACTTAACCCCGGCTACACATGGCAAATTGAGACATGTTTAAGGTTTTTGACAGAAATCAATAATGCTGACGGACTCCTCTTAGCCGGCCAACTAACATGCCAAAGTAGCTCAATAAACCTGAACTGAGTTGGAGTTTGTGAATGGTGTTGAAACAGTGTGAAACGGTGCTTCTACTACTGGCTATGGGAAGTCTGAAGTCTGTGTTAACAAACGATACGTCCTATATCTAAAAAAAAAGAAAGAATATTAATAAAAAATTAATTAATTAAATAAAAAAACTAGAAAATGCATATATTGTTGAATATTCATTGGCTCGAACGTATGGAAATTTTCCGGGTGTTTTATTAATTACCAGCAGCCTGGCAGGTTATTGGAACATTGTAAAGTGCAACAATTGGCTACTGCCATCCAAGACATTGGATATGTGGAGAAATGCTGCAGATGTGCTGCAATAGAGGTACAGAGAGAGAGAGAGAGAGAGAGAGAGAGAGAGAGAGAAAGATTCTAGTGCACAAGAAAAAGAAAACCAGAAACAGGAAGTGGAACAGACTGGAATCCAGAGTGTGAAGATGAGGGAATACGGCCACTAAATAATCTTTTCTCTCTCTCTCTCTCTGATCAATGTTTAATTTAGCCAGACTGTGGCTGTGCTCTTCCCAGCCTGGGTCTTTGTAATTATTACACATGACAGCTGTGACCATATTGTGACTTGTGTACACAACTATTAGAGGGTGGAGGGAAGGAAAAAAAAGAAAGAAATCTAGTGCAAGTAGCTGTTCACTGTATAAATGTACACGCTGGAGATGCGACATGATGCTGGATGAGTCCCAGACCCACACTGGGATCCCTCCAGAACATGTCCAGCACAATGCCCTCTACCAGAGGGGGTCTCATGTAAACCCCATTGAAGAACATTTCAAACTAGAAGTAGCTGTGCTTGTGTCCATGTCCATGTGTGTGCGTGTGTGTGTGTGTGTGTGTATATGACTCCACAAATACAACACGTATCATAAATAGAGATGAGAAATCCACCCAAGTCCCCAGAGGAAGGTAGAGAGGAGGAGGTAAAGAAGAACAGAGCAGATGAAGAATGGAGCCAGTATATGTGTAAGAGAAAGAGAGGGAAAGAATGAGAGAGAGAGAGAGAGAGAGAGAGAGAGAGAGAGAGAGAGAGAGAGGGCAGAAGCCGGTTTTGAAAAAGACATCAATCTGGCAAAAAAGAGCAACATGACAGAAATTAAACAAGATTCCTATGTTTGAGTTCAGCCGCTTCCCGGCCCCCTTTCAGCCTCCCTTTGAAATTCTGGGCAGATACAAACCCCAAGGCTTTTGACACACTTTTGAAAACACCACACCCCCTCCCTCTTTCAGCAAGTCTCCTAACTGACTAACAAGAGAAGGGGAGGGGGAGAGACGAAGATATGAATCTTATTTTTCATTAAAGTCTTTATTCTTAATGAAATGCATTTGTTCATTTTTTTTCCTCCATTATTGATTTTTTTTTAGGCAGGAACTAACAGGAGAGGAAGTACAAAGGGCTCTGTGTGTGTGTGTGTGTGTGTGTGTGTGTGTGTGTGTGTGTGTGTGTGTGTGTGTGTGTGTGTGTGTGTGTGTAGAGTTGAGGGTATGGGAGATGGTCGTCGAAACACAGAAAAGACAACGGTGCAGGGGGACGGCGTAAGAAAAAAAGCAAAACCAAATGCCAGTGAGAGAGATGGCGAGGAAAAGAGATGGGGGAGACATGTAACAGGGAAGAAAGTAAAGAAGGAAAATGGAAAGGAAATGAAAGACAGTGTGAGAGAGAGAGAGAGAGAGAGAGAGAGAGAGAGAGAGAGAGAGAGGCAGGGATGTTGGGAGAGGTGTCGGTAGAGTCTTAGTGCATTTACACTGCTGCTGTCAAGAGCTCGTTTTCGGTCGTGCTTCCTGAGAGCCACTAGGAGAAAAGTGATCTTTGAGTGAGAGAGGAGGAGGAAAGGGAAGAAGAAGAAAAAAAAAATTGAGAGGGAACTCATCATCCTTTCCAATCAAATCCCTGCATTAGCTTTGGCTACATTTTCAGCTGGCTCATGTCAGAGTATGGAACTGAAACAACCCGCTCTGGAGCTCGAATCAATCCGGTGCTGTAAGAAAGCCCGGAGCGCTGAGCTGAGAGGAGAGGAGAGAAGAGGAGAGAAGAGGAGAGAAGAGGAGAGGAAAGAGAGTAAATTAGCTAGTTCCACAGCCAAACCCCCCCCACCCTTTTTTTTTTTAAATAGCACAGCATGAAATGGTGTTCGATATCTAACTTCCCACCCTCCTACGTTCCACCGATCTCTACGTTGTAATCCGGCACTGAAAGCTACCTCACACGTCACACTGCCGTTCCTGCACTTTCCTCAGCTCGCTCTTTCCTCGCGTAAAACTCCAGCCTCTTTCTTGACAGGGCCAGAAGGTAATGATCCAGCTGCCATGGGCCTGAAATCATGTCGGGATAAGCTGTCATTAACCAGGAGCCTCTGTCTCTCTTTCTCTCACTCACACACACAGAGTGTGAAGCGCCCAGGTGTCCTTGAGCCACCGTAGACTCGCACCTGTCACTTATCTCCTGCTCAGCGGGACTAACAGCACACACCCTACTCACTTACAGGTAAACACTCAGCTGGGTGTGTTTGAACATTCGGTGAGATCTGATTAATGACTACAAGGTGCTGTGTGTGTACAGGATTGCGGTTTGGACTTTTCGGGGTGTTATGGTAACTGTGGAGTCGCCCGGTTATAAGTTATTTAGTAAATTTCTTATGACCTTTTGGTTACAATATACTACACAAAAAGGAGGTGGCAGCTTAGGGGTTAAGGCATTTTACTTTGGCTCTGAAGGTCGTGAGTTCAAATCCACCAAGTTGCCACTTCTGGGCCCTTGAGCAAGGCCCTTAACCCCATGTCTGCTCAGTTGTATGAATGTGATCATTGTAAGTCGCTTTGAACACGGCTGTCTTCCAAATGCTGTAAATAAAAAAAGAATATATTTCAGAACCTCGATTCTGGAGACAGAAGAACTGACATGAGACGTCTTTCTCTATAATTGTATAGAATTTTCTTTACGGACGAGGAAGTGTTCATAAACACTTTAAACTGACGGATAGTAGAATACACTTTAGCTGGCTGTCCAAACAGCTGAGTCATTGACTGTGTTCTTCCCCAACAGCACTACTGTACCAAACACTAATGGTGTAAACAGTACACATATTCGCACCGAAACAAACAGGGCTTTGGTTTGGTGCACATGTGTACTGAATGCAATCCTTTTTACGTGCGAAACATAGACATTTTAGTTCCCTCACGAAAGTATTACCACGCAGTACCGCAAGCTTGTTTATTATCCGCCTCGCACATTGCTCGCAGTGTCTGTTTTTATTTTTATTCATGGTTTTATTATTATTAAGGTTTGGACATGTGCAGAGGAGGGACATGGGGTATATCGGTAGGAAAATGCTGAGGATGGAGCCGCCAGGAAGAAGGAAAAGAGAAAAGCGGTTTATGGACGTGGTGAGGGAAGACATGCAGGCAGTTGGTTTAAAAGAGGCAGATGTAGAGGACGTCTTATTTATTATGGACATCATATTCCACATTTGGTCCCTATTTGCTTTTACAACTTTCACAAGATTTTGGAGTGCGCTTATGGAGATTTGTGCTCATTCAGCCATATTTCCGCACAGCGTGTGCAGCTTACAATTCATTATTAATCAGATATATATCTCCAAGTAATACACTATTTGGTCAATAGTTTGTAGACACACTAAGATTCGTATGGACATCGCATTCCACATTTGGTCTCTTTTCGCCGATATAAAAACCTCCACTCGTTTGGGAAGATGTTCCATTCGATTTTGGAGTGTGTTTGTGGTGGTTTGTGCTCATTCAGCCCCGAGAGTGTTAGTAAAGGCAGGGACTGATGAAGTTGAGGAGGTCTGGGGTGCAGTCAGTGTTCCAATTCCTCCCAAAGGTGTTAATTACGGTTGAGATCAGAGCTCTATAGCAGGCCACTCAAGATCTTCCACTCCAACCCATGTATCCGTACATTATTTTAACCAGAGGAAAAAACTCAGAGAGCAACACTCAAAAAAAGTCATTTAAACTCAAGATCAAACTCTGTGAAATAAACACAGTATCTGTGCAGTTCCAAGCTGCTAAACGCTAAATGTAAAACAACAATATGAACTATTGGCTCCTTCATACTCACAGATTGATCAAAGTCCCTCTGATTTTAATGTGGGTTTAGTTCAAATTCGTGGATAAAGGTGGTCCAATTAATCAGTTTAAATGAAACACTAAAATACAATACAATTCAGGGTCAACATCGTTACAAAAAGCTAGAAAAAAAACAAGAATGAATTTATTTCATGCCTGTTTGTAGTGCGTTAAATAAATTGGCGTATTACAGCCACAGGAAGAAGCGTGATTGGTGGAAGGGTAAAGTAGGTGGGGAAAACAATGTAAAAAAAAAAACAAATAAAATAAAAAAAAGTGGAATACTCATATAAAAAATGAGACTGGTTCCATTATTGCTATTTTTGCCACCGTTTCATTGTCCCAGTTGCAAAAATTTTCAAGATTTCAACTTGGGTTACTGACACCGTAAAAGCGATTTATATTTATATATCTTCTTTGTGCTCAGAGTGGGCATAACTTCTTAGTCTTGCCAAAAAAAACTACTTTTAAAAATTATCTTGCGTGCAGGATTTAGTACCTAATCCATTAATCTGTGGAGAAGAAAACAAGAACGTTTTATAAAATACTACACAATTATCGTAATTAAAAGAAAAGAAAAGAAAAAACAGTGAATTGAAGGTGGGAAAAAATGCTGCGGTATATATATGTGTGTATCCACTTTTATGCATTTTATGTGTGTACGTTTCCTATATGATACACACACGTTATTAATTCCAAAGACGACAACCTTCCAAACGTAGGAAAGTAGTAAACAATGATTAAAAGTTACATCCGCCAAGTGCCACAGTGTTTCCCAAGCAGGTGCTATCCTGAGTCCCCTTTAAAAGAGATGTAGCTTCATTATCTACAGCGACAATGAGCTCAGAGTCGCTCTTTAAACCTGTGTCTATTCACACACAGGGAAAAAAACAAGTCACGTGTGTGCGTAGACACACACACACATATATATATATATATATATATATATATATATATATATATATATATATATATATATATATATATATATAAACTCACCTGCACAATTTGAGCTAATGAGCAGAACAAGGAAGAGAAAAAGCAGACAAAGGAGTGAGAAAGAGAGAAAGGAGGAGGAGAAAAGGATGTGATGAAACAGAGTTGGACAGGTTCTAGTTGATCTTTGGGCCAGTGGAGGAAAGCCCACCTGAGATGGGAGAGAGATCAAAAGCTTCTCGCGTTCTCCACAAGCTCTGCCGAGTGCTGAAACCCACTTCGCTTCTCCTGGAGTCTTTCTCGCCGTCTCCTGTGCCGGGTTTTAGTCTCGGCTCACTTTCTCTCCATTTCTCTGGCTGTTTACTCGGCTATAGCTGTCAAGCTTCACTCCTACGAGTGTTAACTGAGACTTTTCCCTTTAAATCGTACACTAGAAAATCAGCTGACAGGATGCTGACCATCTGGAGGTTCAGGGGCTGGTACCGGTAACTTACTTTATCTCATGACGCTTTATTGTTCGGATTATAAATATATAACATAAATACAATTTAATTCGAAGGTAAAAAAGTGAAGTAAAAATAAATAAATAACTAACTAAATAAAATGTCAAATTAATAAATAAATGGATTCATACAAAAAAAAAAAATGTAGAAATTAAATATAAAATGTAATTAAATGTATTTTAATTTAATTTCATTAAAAGGATTGAGGTCGTGGACACGGTGTTAAGCATCATATCACAATACTTCATTATTTTTAGGAATAAAAATCTAAGTTCACTAAACCTAGCACAAACTTTCTGCCACTGTTTCTGCAACACGCATATCAATTCTAAACCTACTGATGCTTCTTGTACATCTCTACACAACCTACATATCTTGCTGTTACATATGACGATATGATGTGTATCATCTCGGCGCACTGCACCACCGCAGCTTCGGGCGTCCTTGTTTATCATCCAGGAAAATCATGAAAGCGACCTGTCACTTCAAAAAGCACAAGCTGACGTGCAGATGCTCTCAGCAGGACGGACGCAGGCATTCTGGCCCGCGGGGTCGCTCTTCCTGTAAATGCTATTATGATGATGTCAGAGCCCAGAAGGCATGGCGCTTATTTAGTGTGATGAATGGTCAGCAGCAACCAGCTGTCACTGTACATCCCCCACAATGCACCTCTACGGCGAACGCAATAAGCCACTTTACGGTAACACACACTCAGACGTTTATTCAAACGTGCGCTCGGAAGCGGCATCCACACACACACACACACACACACACACACACACACACACACAAACACACACACACAAACACACGCGCATACTCATCATCTCTATCCTGCATTCCACGGTTTTGCGTGGAGAGGGACTTTGCCGGCAGACACAGATGCGTGTGTGTTTTATGACATTTAGATGGAAGAGAGAGGGAGATCTCCCCTAAGTCAATTTGAACGCAGAGGCCGATGAAATTATACAGGTAGCAGTGGGCGACGTGACAAACGACTAGCCTGGCGTACAGCTGGGGGAGACGCTCTCCGACAGAGAAAAGAAATGAAAATCTAAATTACAGTTTACAGTACACACATAACTACAAACGGCTTGTTTCTGTTGTGTAAATCAATGCCTAGTGTATGGGAGCAGTGGAGAGAGAGAGAGAGAGAGAGAGAGAGAGAGAGAGAGAGAGAGAGAGAGAGAGAGAGAGAGAGAGAATGCAAAATAAAACATAGACTGCTACATATACACATTTTATATATATATATATATATATATATATATATACACACACACACACACACACACACACACACACACACACACACACACACACATACAGGCGCACAGTTTTTTAGGACGTCTTTGGATGCGACACCATTGAATTTTCCCTTTATATCAGAGACAACTGTGCGCAAAGCATTTACATTACACCCTTGTCCTGAGTGACATTTATCTCATTTATCTCATTCATACAACTGAGCATTTATAGGGTCAAGGGTCTTGCTCAGGGGCCCAGGAGTGACCGCTTGATGTGGTTGGAATTTGGTTTTTTATTTTCAGTTTGGTTGTTTTTGTTGGTGTTTTCTTAACACCATGCCAGCTTCTATAGCTAATGCACTAAATGGGTTTAGTTTTCGCAGATATGCAATTTGTTTTAAAAAAATGTTTATACATTTTATAAAAAAAAAAAAGGAGACAAACCGCTTGTTCGTTTTATTAGACGCGTCTTACTGTCTTACTTAATTTACTTCTTACCCGATCAATCGAATAATCGATGGAATTATCGGTAGAATGCTCGATTATTCCATCGATTGTTCGATTAATCGGATAATAATCGTTAACCGTTGGTCAGGTGTCCACAATCCTTTCTCCATATAGTGAACCTAAAGATTTTTTTAAAAGGTGTTAAATGTTAAGTGCGATATTTTTGAAATATTCATTATTAAATATTAGAATAAACTTGAGCAGGAGAATCTGTTGCTGTTTTATTATCACATGAACAAATACCATCTAAACTATCAGGACACAATAACATGATTGAACATATAATGTTATTGTGTTAAAGTCGATTTTAGTAAAAAAAAAAAAATTGGACACGCCTTCGAGCCCTTCATTGTCACGTCAAAATCGACCTGTGAGGACGGTTTTACAAACCCGGGGGCAACTTGAACACGAGCGACACCAGCAAGAACATGAAGCAGTTACTATACAGAACACGCTATGTTTTGGTGAATCTACAGTAAGAACACTGTACAAAACGACACTGTACCTCCTCCGACTGTAGGATGTCGTTACACCTCATGAGACGTTTCAGTCCTCAATTAAAACAGAAAGCTGCAGCTCAGGAGATTTCAAATCTTCGCTTAAATGGCTATTAATCTCTAGACAGAACACTCAAGCTAATTGGTAGCAATTTTTTAAAAGGAATTCGGCCAGAAGTGTTAACTCGCAGTGTAGTTAAATCACGAGCGCAATCCGTTCAGCGTTTCACAGCATCTCACTCGTGGCACGATGACTGTGGAACAACAATGCTGCGAGAATTTGATTCGAAGTGTTAATACGAGGAGTCGTACTCCTTTACCTCCATGGCCTTTTTGATGAAAGGGATCTGCGTGCCGCTGTCCAGGTTGTCGTTGATGATGAGGCGACGTGCCCACTGACCTGCTCGCACCACACCGCTGCCATGGATTAGCACCAGCAGCTTGTCCTGATTGGTCAGAGCGTCCTCGCTCATGTAGATGAAGCTCTTTGGTTCGCTCTCTGTCGCGTCCACCTGTGAAGTCCAGATGCTGTGTTAATAAGGAGACATAACTGCAAACTGTGAAAGACACATTATACTGCACTGGAATCTAAAATGACAATTTAAACGATACATTAGGCGAAATATATATAATAAATATATCCTACAACATATTAGGATTTACAGCTTTCAAATTCATTTCATTAATTGCATTACTGTGGCTGGATAGATGGATGGATGGATGGATGGATGGATGGATGGATGGATAGATGAAAAACTGATAGATGGATGACAAACTGATAGATGGATAGAGAGATGACAAGCTTTTGTCCATATAGATAGATAGATAGATAGATAGATAGATAGATAGATAGATAGATAGACAGACAGACAGACAGACGGACGGACGGACAGACAGACAGACAGACAGACAGACAGACAGACAGACAGACAGACAGACGGATCTACATTTATTTCTATATGTTCTAATATTTTTATATGTTTGCAATATATATGTTTATTCAACATTTTTAAACATTTAAACTTACTTATATTATTTTTATTTCATTTTGCCAAAAAAAGGATGATCCTCTGGAATGGGTGTTCAGTTCAATAATCAAAATTAATGTATACAATAAAAGGAATAAATAAATATTTAAAACAATTAAGTTTCAATAAAATACAGTAAGAAAATTCATTATATATATATATATATATATATATATATATATATATATATATATATATATATATATATATATATATATATATATAAATGTTTAACTGGTTTTTTTTTTTTTTACATTTGTTTGGTTAACCGACTTGCATTAGGTGACTAGTGCTCAATAATATCTCTAACATTCAAATGTGAATTTAATTTTTTTTCTTTCAATAGAAAATTTGAGCAGTATGATATTTATTTACTAGTCTAATAGACCAGTCCAGACTCCTCTAAACAGTGGCAGTTAAGTGCAAAAATCCAGATTGAAAGAAAATGAGCAAGGATAAGACTTTCCAGGGAGGAAGCGAGTGTGTATTCATTGTCCTTATCATAAAGTAGACGAGATAGCACTTTAATTTTGTCTGTGACGCATGTACAACGCAACCACAAACAGGAAGTAGAGGCTTTAGTCCGGTGCTGTGATCATTCATTATTATGCAAGAAGTCAAATTCGTTCGGAACACTCTGGTTTGCGTTTCTGACTTTTTGATGCCGTTTTGGAAAGTCAGTATAATCTCGAGCTCCATTCTAAATCAGTGTTTTCGATACTGACTGCTTGTGAAAACACAGATTCCTTGCTGTTATTTCAGCAACTATATTTATTCTCCTTTCATTGAAAAATGTGCGCCAGATCCACTACCAGTGCAGTGACTCATCGCCTGGAATCATTCATTATGAATGGCACTATGCAGAGAGACAAACGACTACTGCGGTCTGTCTGTCTGTCTGTCTGTGATGACTTTATTAAACTTCCATGGATTTCTATTACATTCGGCGTCACTGCGGATCTGTCCAGATATCTCAGGGGTCGATACGGGTGTGCGTGCCAGGTCATTCGTTTTAACCTATTATGCTGTAATTGTAATGTCAGCGTCTATCCCTGCCTCTTTTATACTTCACTTTTTTTATGCCTTTTCTTTAAATGGCTATCGACGAAACGGCGAAGAACCTGCGGATTTGTCACACATGACTGAACCTATCAAATCGGACTGCAGGCGAGAACACGGGGTGCGTCTCGGAGATAAATGCAACACGCCGGTTTACAGCTTGTAAAAACTTCCACTTTCGCTTGTGAGATTTACGTACAGTAATATACTGTCCTTTTAACAAGACGTGAATCATGCTCTGTTTATGAACTACATAAGAGCAGCAATGTTAAATGCTTTTTTGTCTTTAGAATGTGAGAAATAATGAGAAATATCTGACAGTTTTTGCACATTCATGACTAATACATTTGCTATTTAATGGAATCAGAATGAAGTAAGTGCAAGCACATTTACAAATATTATAGCCTGTGTGTGTGTGTGTGTGTGTGTGTGTGTGTGTGTGTGTGTGTATGTGTGTTTATATATATATATATATATATATATATATATATATATATATATATATATATATATATATATATATATATATATATATTCATATGTATGCACTTTTTTGAACATCCCATTTCACCTTTAATCCTTATTTGCGGTTATAAAAACCTCCACTCTTCTGGGAATATGTTCCACTAGATTTTGGAGTGTGCTTCAGTAGATTTGTGTTCAATCAGCTCCAAGGGTGTTAGTAAAGACAGGTACTGATGTAGGATGAGATGAGGAGGCCTGGGGTGGAGTCAGCATTGTAAATTCATCCTATAAAGTCTGAGCTTTCTAGCAGGCCATTCAAGGTTTTCCACTTGAACCCATGTAAAGCATATCTGCATGAAGCTGGCTTTGTGCACAGGGCCATTGTCAGGTTGGAACAGGGTCTCCAAGTTCAACTGAAGGGAAAATGTAATGCTACTGCATTCATAGACAATGTTTGCCTCCAACTTTGTGGTAAAAGTTTGGACATATAGGTGGTAAAATATATATATACACAGATTAAATGAATAATCAGGGAATGATAAGAGAGAAAATCCAGAGAATTCAGGCTACAGTTTTTGCATCCGGATTCTTCATTCCCATAACATTCCGGCGGCGTAAAAGCCTCTCTGTTCTTTCGGCCGCACTTACCGGAAGCATCTCTTTCCTCAGCTTGCAATCCTTCTCCAGGAGCTCATAAACATAATGCGTGATGATCTGCAGGAGAAAAGAGAGAGAGACGTCTTTATTGGTATTTGAAGCGCAATAAAAAAAATATATATATATACACAAAAGTGACCCGCGCTTGCCATCGGTATTAGGCATAACAAACTTTGAGCTAAGTCAAATATATACGGCTGTGGTATGCGTAAATGAGACGTGAGATAGTTTGGTTCATTAAAACAGTGTATTTTATTCTGTAAACACATGGATCATTTTGTCAAATGGGTTAGGACATGCACAGTATTGCTGGCTACTGATGCAACACACAAACCACATCTGTGTACACGTACAGCTACAACGCTTTTGAATTTACATGCACTGTAAGCAAAGTACTTCTGTGCTTATGTTCTATGTGCAGAGCAAAAACACATATTTGGATATGAGAAAAACCCCACCCTCCTTCAACAAGCATCGATGAAGATAATTAGGAGTGTCTGGATTTTTGTGTCTGGATTTTGAGCAGAGTGTACCGAGCCTATCAGCCCCGGAGCCATAAAAAATCTCGACTGCAAGCCGAGAGTCGATGTAAGGTATGTTTATCCCTGCAGCTACATGACTTGGGAACTGGTACTTGGTGCAAATTCAACCCAGGGCCGAAAGTTTCATGCTTCAATGACATCAACAACTTTTGGTGGTTTTCTTTCTTGTTCTTGTCCCCTGCAACCCTGATACGCAGCAGCTGGAAAAACAACCATTTATTCGATGGATCTGCGAGGCGACAGGAAGGAGCCGCTCGTGTAAAGACGAATTTGGCTCGCTGAGGTCGCTGGGATGACTTTAAGGGGCAGGGAAGAAAAAGGAGCGGGATATTATCGTTCATGCCGAGCTTATGATGTTTGTAAAGGGTTTGCCGCCCACACGGACACAGGGGAAGCTGGAGTCAGGATGGGAAAACTGGGATGGTCAGCTGCCTGGGTGGACCGACTGCCTCGCGTTGTTCGTGGGAGGTCTCCGAACTTCTGACCGGGATAAACGTCCGGATTACATCGGAGGTCTTACATTATAAAATGATTCATTAGAATAGTATTATATTTGTTTATCTAGGGTTGCGTTTAGGCGATACATACTCAATCCTACACTCATACAAACACAAGAAATAAAATTACATAAATGAAACCCACAGTGACAGCATTTGGCACGTAACGCATCTAACCTCCTGGCTTAAATAAAACTCCTCAAACCAAACTTTATCATTAAACATATGTTCATATTTTTAATTTTCAAAATCTCTGTGACCTGTAATTTAATCCAAATTTCAGCAGTGGTGTAAAGTATTTGATTAACTGTATTTCATTGCTTTACTTTAATAATTTCTCGTCAACTTTCTAGTTGTAATGAGTATCAAAGATATAAGCAACTTTTACTCTCTACTTAACTGCATTCATAATCCAGTATATGAGGTGGTATCAAAAAGTTTCTACATTTACAAAAATATTCCCCTTGCACAGCAATACAGCGCTGCCAGTTTTCCTGCCACTTCCGGAATATGTCCTGTAAGTCTTCTTTTGAAGCACCTTCCCCTGTCGTGCTGGATCTCCGCACTGGTGTCAAAGCGGCGACCTTTGAGCCGGATCTTCATCTTCGGGAAGAAGGCGAAGTCAGCAGGAGCCAAATCCAGCGAGTAAGTTGGGTGCGGGAGTGAGATCATGTGGATTGAACTCCGATGATCATCATGCACGAGTTGCTGAATGGTTTCTGCGTTTTCAAGGGTTGAGCTCGTTGAAGGTCTTCCTGATCTCTGGATCTCTCTTGAAGCGCCACTCAAAACACCTCGAACGACTCGTACGGCAAACGTATGTCGTGTCTAACGTATCTGTAGCAGATTTGCCCAGTTTCACGCAGAATTTCATGTTCGCTCTTTCTTCTCACTTGCTGTCTATGATGAAATCGCAGACGTGGTTAAGCGTGTGGTCAAAATAGCACCAGTTGCACCATAAGTCTCGAAATTTTAATACCACCTCGTAACTGGTTTGAGATAAGACTAAACCAGGTGCACACTGTGCGATTTTAGTCACAATATCCTAAAAGATTCCTATAATCCGAGGCTAAAATCTTCAATCGCTGGTTTGACGTGTTCACCGACAGCAGATTAATGGCCGTTGCGTTCATTTTTTTTTTTTTGTGTTCCAGGAAGAAAATCCCGAAACAACTTGTTGCGGCATTGCAGTATGTAAAAAAATATGTCGTTTTAAAAGGTCTCTGTGGGAGATTTTCTCAGATTCACGCAGAATTTCACGTTCACAAGTTGTTCTATCTTGATGATATTTGCTGACGTGGTCAGCACTATAAAACAATAGCACCAGTTACACCATTAGTCTTGAAACTTTTTGATACCACCTTGTATGTGCTTTTTACTCCAATATATTTGAATCTATGAGGCCTGTTACCAATTACAGTTTGCACCTCTGTTGAGGATATCATTAAGGTGCAACGCTCCCCCTACCTTTATCTGTTACCTGCGAGCAAATTTGTAATCATTGCTGGCACCATTTTCTATCTAAAAACTTTGAGAACCAGCTTTTGTTAAAGTTGAAGTAAAATATTATGGTTTTATATATTTGGTTTTACTTCATCAAACATGATTTCATTTGTCGATTGAATTCTTATAGTTGTTCAACTTTGTGACATGATACTGTAATTGTAATGTGTAAATCCCTTTTTGAAAGATTGCTTTACTACTTTGCCTTGTTTAATCTTTGTTAAATTCTGGCATGTTGAAGAGGTTGTTTGTGTTGATGGTTAACGCAAAGTTCGGAGTGTACAAGTTGATTTGTATTTTAGGAAATAAAACCTCGCGTATCAGCTGGCTTTTCACTAACGTGTCCTTGGTGTTGAGGACTAGTGCATCATTGAGCCTGCGTTCAATAGGAGTACAATATTTTAACGCTGTTCAAATCAGACACTCGAAAACTCTGGTTGATTTTCAGGTACTCTCAACAGGTACATTAAACAACTAAAAAAAAGTTTGCAAAGAAGCAGAAGATCGCTGGTGCCTTTGGTAAAGGTATATAGCTAGTAGAGTTAGCTTGCTTCGCTAATCCGTCACTACATGACCACGGGAGATGAAGCGCGGGGCTTGTAGCTTACAAGTGTCACCAGACTGCTGGAATAATTCATCTGTTTAAGACTATAGTTAAAAGTGAGGCGCAAGCTTTTGAGTTAGAAGGGAACTTTCCCGAAAGGACACGTCATTAGGTTTGCAGTGATTCTGCTCGAACGACTCTTCTTCTTCTGATGCGAAGGTGGGAGGAAGGGGAAAGGAAGGGGGAGAGGAGGAGGAGAGACAAGAAAGTTATGAAGCAATCATAATACACTCAGTGTAACATACTCATTTAAAGCCAAAGGACATAAGCTATTGCTTATTTGATTACAAACACCAAAAGCACATTAAGGGCCAAACGAGCTAATGCAATGAGATATTAGCAGCCATCAGCGGTCAGCCGGCCCAAATGAGATGACAGATCTATCCGCCAAATCCGCGGAAAAGGGGGCTGCGGGTGAAACAGTGTAAAGATATAGGCGGCTCGACGGCACCTAATTCACTAAATGTCAAGCTCTCTGATGAAGACTAAAATGATTGTGAAGTGCAATATGCTTGTGTTTAATGATATCAATAAGCCTCGCAGGAAATTTCATTTGTGCGCTGTTATTGCTTCGGCGTCTCAGGTGGCTCACTGTGATTATAGGAGGGAAGGAGAAAGTGGACAGTTCTCTAAATATACCTGAGACTGGGTC
Source organism: Silurus meridionalis (assembly GCF_014805685.1). Lineage (NCBI taxonomy): Eukaryota > Metazoa > Chordata > Actinopteri > Siluriformes > Siluridae > Silurus > Silurus meridionalis. The sequence continues at coordinate 6,315,327 of NC_060910.1, forward strand.
ATGACGATGTGCGGCGGAGTGTCTACGTGCCATGTTTTCGCCCTGATGTATAGGAATAATATCATTCGCATACGGGTGGGTGCGCGTGTATATACGTAAACGTCTCTTCGGCTGGCGGCTGTGTGTAATGTCTGAGGCACAGACTCAGATCTGGGGTCAGGGATCCGGCTGCTTATTGGACAGACGTAAAGCTATAGATAAGCATCTGGAACATTAAATATCAACAGGGTCCTCGGGCCTATTATCTAACCTCTAGACCTCTAATTCATTTCGCCGCTCGCACGCAAGCGAAAGAAAAAAGCTTCCGGTAGCGGTTAATTTTCGAGTTTTTCGAGTTCATCTGGGTGAACTTTAACCCGGCGTGTTTGCAAACCGCGGAAGAAAAAGTGATTCTAATGACGGTGATCGCTCCGGGCTAGACTGTGCTTGAAAAATAATAATAATAATAAAAATAAAATAAACTGCCTATCATTATTACTGCATTCCCGCTCAAATCAAATTACGGCAGGACCGCCCCATAACTGCCCGATTCTGCTGTTCCTTCTGAGAAGAAACCGCGAACATTCAACTGTGTCCTGGAAGCTTTATCGAGGAATGTAATAGATATAAAAGCAACTCCAGAGATCCACAAAGAACAAATGAGTGAAACTAAATCGGAAAAAGAATATTAAACAAGAAACATGGTCAGCCTCTCAGCCCCTGCAGTACGCATGTTCACCAAAATATCAGAACATTAAGATGGGGATTCCCACAGGTGCACGCGGTGAGTGACGGATGAAGAATTCCCATTGTTATTATTCTACATAGCGCATAGTGACCGCCTTTCCTGCCCTCTCCGAGACGCAGCGGAGCACATTCTCTCAAGTTTGACACAATCGCGGCCGCCTGTCAGCGTAATTAGAGCGCTGCAGAGTCGCGTAATTAATATTGTCTTATTAGTTTGATAATGAAAGCCCCGCAGGTAAGAATGCTAAGTGCTTCACACCTCCCTCGCTTTACGTGACGCGGATGGTGATCGCAGGCCAGATGGAGACGGATGGATGGCAGCCTCGGAAACCTGGGGTAACACTTTATATCTCTGAAACGGTACTTACGTCATTACTCTGAAAAAAGAATGTTGACAGTCCACAACATTATCCCTTTTTACACAGTGTAATGGTAATATGGAATGAACAAATAGAATGATTAAAAACTATACAATAGAATTATAGAGTTGATTTGAGAAATATTGAAAAAGTTCAAAACTGTTAATATGGACAAAAAAATGGGTAATCTATCTATCTATCTATCTATCTATCTATCTATCTATCTATCTATCTATCTAGACTATATATATATATATATATATATATATATATATATATATATATATATATATATAAATAAATATATATATATATATATATATATATATATATATATATATATATATATATATATATATATATAAATAAATATATATATATATATATATATATATATATATATATATATATATATATATATATATATATATATATATATATATATAGCATCTATATAGATATATAGCAACATAGAGCATGAAGACAAAATATCCGTGTAAATGTATAAAAATAGTTTTAAATAACGTAAATCATTAAGACACCAAACGGAACTTTTGCTATGTTTCCACACGGACGGTTTTAATTGCCGGATGTGCGCATCATGACGGATTTTTTGTGCTTGATTTAAGACTCGGCGCAACAAATGTTTGGTGCTTTAAAAATAATTTTATACAAATAATTTTTCTTATATTTGAGATATACGATATTGCATGTTAATAAACTTTAAATGTGCGTTAAAATGTATTTGCGTATATATACACACACACCATAATAGCATTATAGTGTTAGAAGTTCTGCTCATTTTTTACCCCACACGAGGTCATGCAGTCTCTCGCCCACCTCGGCAAGTTTGCGAAATGCACGCCGCTTAAGAACTGGATGTGGTTCGAGGCATTTATTTACAAACGGGATTTCGAGCGAGACGTTTCCTCTACTCATTAGCGACACTAATATCATAGCTGCAGAGCAAATCTAAAGCAACAAAAATGTCATGCGTGAAACATCTTGGTTGATTGATCGCAAGCGTTTATAACTTTTGGTTATATATTTTCTTCCACCGAAAGTCAGCAGGATCAACCCGAAAGTCAGCGTTTCTCACGTACGATCCTCAAAGGCACGCCAAAACCGACCTGAGCGTATCCGGCGCTCGGATCGTGCATGAGAAAGTAAGAGGGGCCATGCTCTAGAGATTCAGGAAGGAAGGAAGTCTTAAAGGAGGGATCTGCGGGAGAGCGTCTCGGAGACGGAGCGTCTGAGAACGTGGGGTCGGCATTAATCCCTGACACGCACTGTCCACTGCCAGATCACGCACCGCTCCACAGCTGAGATGAGGATGGAGGGAAGGAGGGAGGGACGGAGTGGCGGATAGACAGGAGACGCCACGGCAGCCTTGAACCTGGAGCTCCTTGAGTCAGCGGCTGAACGATAAGACGCAAACACACACACACACACACACACACACACACACACACACACACACACACACACACACACACACAGAGAAAACTGTGGAGCTTAATGAAGAGCACTCATTTCCCATATGCGGAAATCCTCCTGAAACAAACAGGTGGAAGATCACAGGCTCAAGACAAATGGAACGGAAAAAAACGAGCCAGGAGAAAAAAAACTAAGAGATGAATAATAAAAAAAATAATAATAATGAAAACAAAGCAGGTCTCTGTAACGCTCTCGAATCCCCTCGTCCTCTGACCCGAGGCCTCGGGTGATAAGACGTGTGTGATCCGGATGGAAGAGAAGGAGGGGGGTTTGGAGAGATGACGTTAGGATTTATGTGACCCTCAGCGAGAGAGAGTTCCTGAAAGGGCTGTGAAAAATGAGCACGGTTGCTTATCGGGGCAGCGGCGCATTAACCCCGACTTTTGATAACACTCGGCGCTCAGGAGCGAAGGATAATCAATAATGAGCAATGTTTGTTTTGGGTGCTGACCGACGCACTGATCTCAGACCAGACATGAGAGAGAGAGAGAGAGAGAGAGAGAGAGAGAGAGAGAGAGAGAGAGAGAGAGCAAACCGGACGTTGAAAACAGAGAGTTTAAGAATGTAAGGACGATGCCAATGGAAACGGAGGGAGGAAAAAGTGTAGACGAGAAGGAATGAGACGAGTCAATCATGGGGATTAAGTGAAGGTAGAAAAATTAAAACAAAGGGAGTTCACTTAGTTTCTCTCGTGTTTTTCTAAGCTTGAACAAACTTCTATCAGATGTCTCACTGTGCCAGGATCTGCTGGAGGTTTGCTCTCCTGCCAAACCTACAGTACATAAGTGTGCACACACACACACACACACACACACACACACACACACGTGCGCTCGCACGCACGCACACACGTCACGTAATGGCTGCCTAATGACCACCTCAGGTGTTAGTGCTGAAGGCATAACAGGGATAATATGCTTTTAAATCATACCCTGCCCCCCACATCTCTCTCTCTTTTTCTCTCTCTCTGAGTCCTTTCTTCTCTTTCCCCCTCTCCTTTGCTCCGTGGGGTACGAACAAGTGATACGGCGCAATAAATCAAGAAAGACAGCTGCCATTTTGTTTTCCTTCTTCTTCTGCTGAATCGAAGTTCCCTTTTAACATAAAAGTAAAAGGAGCATGAATGATGCTGCTGAGTGTGCGTGCTGCCTCACCGCTTCAGCACACTGCGTGCACACACACACACACACACACACACACACACACACACACACACACAGAGATCCAAAAGTAGTGAGCTGGAAATAAGGTGGGAAAATGGCAAAAGTCATACAATCTAGAAGTGAACGTCTATAAGAGCAGTGTAAAGGTAATCCATGTGAACGGATCAAAACGCAAAATCGACAGTTCGATCCGCTCTGTACTGCATTACAGAATTCACTTAACATCCGAATGTTTATTTACTGGACAGTCTGTGCTTTCAACAGCCACACGGTTGTGTAGAGATTCCCAGCATGGAAAAATGTTGAGGAGAGAGTTTACGCTTTATGACTTCTGAGTAAAATGACAAACTGTGTTTTTTAAGAAAAAGAGAGAGAGAGAGAGAAAGATTGACAATCAGACAAAAAAAAAAACAGAGAAAAATAGACAAGAGACAGAAAGACACAGACAGAGTGTGGGAAAGAGAGCGAGAGATAGATAGACACAGACAGAGAGACTGATAGAGATGGACAGACACAAAAACAGACAGAAAAGGAGAAAAACAAAGTTGGAGAGAGAGTCTGTATGTGTGTGTGATAGGAAGAGAGAGAGTGAGGAGAGAGAGAGAGAGAGAAAGTGTGTGTGTGTGTGTGTGTGTGAGAGAGAGAGAGAGAGAGAGAGAGAGAGAGTATGTGTGTGTGTTATAGAGAGAGAGAGAGAGAGAGAGAGAGAGAGAGAGAGAGAGAGAGAGAGAGAGAGAGAGAGAGAGAGAGAGTATGTGTGTGATAGAGAGAAAGAGGGTGCAAGAGCGACAAAGATTGACAATCAGACAAAAATAAACACACAGAGAAAAATAGACAAGAGACAGACACACAGACATAGTGTGGGAAAGAGAGAGAGACACAAAGACAGACAGAAAAGAGAGAGAGAGAAAAGAGACAGACAGACAGAAACAAGAGAGAGAAGCACACGTGAAAGAGAAAGATACAGACAAACAGAGATTAAGTGAGAGAGAGAGCGAGAAAGAGAGAGAAAGAGAGAGAAAGAAAGAAAGAAAGAAAGAAAGAAAGAAAGAAAGAAAGAAAGAAAGAAAGAAAGAAAGACATAAGGTTTGACAGGCACAGAATGAGATAGAGACAGAGTATAAAAACAGGGACTAACTTTTCTCTCAGACATTCCACATCATTTCACACTGTAATGTGTGTGTGTGTGTGTGTGTGTGTGTGTGTGTGTGTGTGTGTTGGGGGGGGGCGGGGTGTCATTCACCAACCTAATCATTATAATCATTATAGAATTATAGCATAATCCACTTTAGTCCATGTGGTTCTACGAAAATAAACCTGCTTTGGTAACGGTCTTCAGCGTTAACCAAACCCCAGCCCCCCACACACACACGGGGGTGGATTATTTTCCCACAACCACACAGTCCGCAGTGTTATTATTTCCCACACATTTACTTACCTATCAAAACATACGGTTCCTGCATCTCATTACTGGAAATGCCTCATGAACCAGGTCTCGGAAAAAATCCACACGTTTCAGCGGGGTCTTACGGACACGTTCGATCGCGGTTTCCTATGTTTATTGACTAAAAAGCCGTTCGGAATTCTGTCTAATTGTGCTAAAGAGCTAAATTTCCAAAAGCAAGAAATTTCTATCTTGACACAAAACAGTGTGAAAGCTATAAAGTAGAGGTCATGTGATTTTTCTTGGCATTAAAAGCGTTTCATTTTTTTACCCCATGCTCCAGATCCGATCTCTGCAGCCCACATTTTAGTTCCTTCATTAAAATAAACAAAATTTTTGTTGAAGCGTTTCTTTCGCTTTGTTCTTTTGAAAAGAAATGAGATACAATGTTGAATTTTCAATAAGCAGACCCTGCTTTTTTTAAACATTCTAAACTACATGCCCCTGTGTGAAAAAGTGTTCGCCCCCTTGTTAAAACTGTGGTTCATCACACCTGAGTTCAATTCCACTGGCCACACCCAGGCCTGATTACTGCCTGTTCGCAATCAAGAAATCTCTTAAATACGACCAGCCTGACAAAGTGAAGTAGACCAAAAGATGTGTCTCCCCAAATTGACATACTTCAGTAAAGTAGATACGTGAAAGAGCTACATAAGTACAGTAACGACTCGCGTTTACTTGCAGTTGCTGCTACTTTTCAGCATTTTAAGTGAACATCAGGTAGGTAAAGCACCACAGGACGAGCCGTGTGAAAGCTAATATCGACCTTAATTACTGTGAAGAAACTTATCTTTATGGGGAAAAAACCTGCATGATAACAATCTGTTTTTTTCCCCTATGCGTTCATAACCCTGCTAATGCTGCCTAACGCTGCTCATTCGTAAAGACTTGCACGCATGTGAAAGAAGCCTTTTGATTGCAGCGCACGATGTAAATAACGATTATTACATTTAAAAGCGAGAAAGGAAAAAAGTGTGTCAGAGATTAGTACGCGCCCGTCTAAAAAAAGCAAGCACGTTCATTAGCTTTTGATAACGTTTTCCTCTAGCATGGTAGAGAAAACAGGACAAAAATAATAATGTAATGTACACCGTCAATGATGTAACAAATAAGGCAGCAGGTTTTCCCTCCTTGGTGCTTTGATACAGCATATAAAAGTGAAACACACTTATATGGACAAAAGTATCGGAACGCCTGAATTTTCCAGCCATGTGGATCTTTCCCAAACTTTTAACGCACAATTGTATAGAATGCCTTTAGATGTGGGAGCATTACATTTTTCCTTCACTTAGAGACCCAAACCTGTTCCAGCATGACCTGTTCCAGCTCAATGAAGATGTGCTTTACATTGGTTGGAGTGGAAGATCTCCTGCTACAGAGCTCTGAACACCTTTCGGAATAAAATGGAATGCTGAATGCAACTCAGGCAAATCAGTACCTGACTTTATGAACACCCTTGTAGCTGAATGAGCACAAAATCTCCACAAGCACTCTCAAAATCTAGTGGAATATCTTCTCACCAGAGTGGAGGTTAACTGGAAATGGGGACTAAATGTGGAATGGGATGTTCAAAAAGCACATTCGAATGCTCAGGTGTCCACAAACTTTTGTCCATGTAGTATATGTATCTATAGATACAGTGACAGGCTTATTCATGCTGCCATTTAAATATACACTGATCAGGTATAACATTATGACCACCTGCATAATATTGTGTTAGCCTCAAATATTGTGTTTTGCTGCTAAAACAGTTCTAAACCTTGAGCATTAACAGCTTTAACTTCTTCAGCAGTTTGAGCTAAAGAAGCTCTTCTGTTGGATCAGCCCACACGGTCCAGCCTACGTTTCCCACGTGCATCAATGATCCTCGGCCACCCGTGACCCTGTCCCGGTTCACCACCGTTCCTTCCTTGGAGCACTTTCAGTAGATACTGACCACTGCAGACCGGAAACATCCCACAAGAGCTGCAGTTTTGGAGATGCTCTGACCCAGTCGTCACAATTTGCTTAAATCCTTACGCTCGCCCATTTTTCCTGCTTCTAACAAGTCAACTTTGACAAAACGGTCACTTGCTGCCCAATAAATCCCACCCACAAACAGGTGCCATGATGAAGAGATAAATCAGTGTTCTTCACTTCATCTCTCATAATGTTATAAGTTACACTCACTACTTACTCTGAAATAATCAAAAAGCCCTCTAACAGAATAAAATTATTTTATATTCGAATGGATTAAAATCCATCATCTCCTATGGAATTCAAATTAAAGAACACTATGGCAAGATCCTTATGGTTACTTGAGAAGCATAAGAGGAAATGAAATCCAGAGTGAACTCACTGGATTCAAGGTTTTTGTATATTATTTTTAGAATTACGTATAAAACCGTACAAACGATACAGTACATAAAGAAGTCAAGCAGACAGTCGAATCTGACCTCCTTGGAGACCAGAGCAGACCGTGACATCTGGCAGACTTAAACAGAGACGTCAAGGCGAACGAGGAGCGAAGATTACGCCTGAGAGCCTCAAAAAAGCTGTTCAGAGGACACTGAAGAGGGGGCAGAGAGCCGTCTTAATAAACAGCCCTTTATAATTAAGGGAAATGATTACAGAATATACTGTAGTCCTTCAGAGAGGGGGAAAAAAACAAGATGATTTAGCTGTAAGGGTGCACAATCCTTTTTGAAGTCTTACCAAAATGATGGACATTTACATATCTCTAAGTATTGCAAGTGGGATGTGTTCTCATTGCCAAGATTGCCAAGGTGTGCCCTCTGCTCCTGGAGCCATCTGCCAGTTTTTCCATCCAATTTTCCTCCTTTTTCTTCTTTACTGGATTATACACGAGCTTAAAACTCGTCAGGAAAGACGAACTGACGACTTCTGGAGACGCACCACACGTAGCGAGCGAACAGACGCCATTTAAATTAGACGAGAAGTTACGAAGACGTTTATATGCCTTAAAACAAGCCATTACAATACAGTAATAATGCCTTTAAGTCAATTCTCTCCTCTCTATTACATTCAACAGTGTATAGAGACACATCACAGAGTAAGGAGGAAAAAAAGGGGAGAGGACCACGATAAGGCAGCCATCTGGACCGGCCAGCTTCATTAGAATAGTGTGTGTGTGTGTGTGTGTGTGTGTGTGTGTGTGTGTGTGTGTCTGTCATGCCACAGATGCAGAGAGAGGAGTGAAAAATCCCCATTTATTAACAGCTTAATACTCTCCCATCTGGAGCTGAGCCCACACCGTGTCACCTATCACAGAGAACAGGCTTTTACACCACCCTTTTCTCTCTCTCTCTCTCTCTCTCTCTCTCTCTCTCTCTCTCTCTCTCTCACAACGCAAACACACACAACACACACTCATAAACAAAACTGTATATACTGTACATACAAAGAAACTAACACAACACACACACACACACACACACACACACACACACACACACACACATTTATACAAAGAACTCTATAAACATACAAAATAACACACAAACATACACACACTTTATATACTGTACATACAAAGAAACTAACACAATACACACACAGAGACACAGACACACACTCTTTTCCATACAAAGAACTCTAAACATACGAAGAAATACCAATTTATAACACAAACACACCACGCACACATATACACACAACTCTATATACTGTACATACTAAAGAAACCACACACACACACACACACACACACACACACACACACAGAAAACAGAGTTCTATATACATCCAATGTTCCTCTAAACTTACAACCCATTATAAAATTATTTACAATCACACTCACACACACACACACACACACATATATACAAATAATTCTATATACATACAAAAACGTCCTTCCAATGTGTGACACAACACACACACTTGCAAGATGGAACTGTATAAACATACAAAGAAACTAACACAACACACACGAGTTATATATACATCCAGAGTTCAGCTCTGTATGCTTAAATCCAATATAAAATTATTCACAACCACATACACATACACACACACACACACACACACACACACACACACACACACCTCTGAGGCAAAATGCTCACACTTGTCAGCATTCAACAATGCAAATCCTGCCAATGATCGCTCACTCTGTAGTGCAGGGTGTGTGTGTGTGTGTGTGTGTGTGTGTGTGTGGGTTATCTCCGCATGCCCCCTAACGATCGTGCCGACATGATGTAACAGAGAGACAGATTCGGCTGAGCGAGCACGACACAGGCGCTTTGTTTCGACGCTCTCCGCTGAGGAGCCTCTGGGTGGCCGTGAAGATTGCATTAGAGATTCCTGCTGCTGCTACACATCGCCAGCCATGCGTCCTACACCAGCTCCATTTAATCTCACACCTGACACGGACTGACTGACGAGTCCAGCTCACACCTGCTAGTGGTGGAAAAAAGTGCTGGCCTGAAAACAAGCGTAAAACTATTTTCTTTAAGATACAAAAACTAATTCGAAGAGCTTGAAAAAAATGGGGACTTTTTGGGGTAATTTTCAGTATATCTGCTGTAATTATGTATGAATAATATTTGATCTATTTTTAATTATATTCATATGTTAATTATATCCATTTTAATATTGTACACAAAAAATCAGGGGCAATTATAAAAAAAGTTTAGATTTATTAAAAAAAAAAAGAATCACAAAAACTGTACTTTTTTATTATTAAGAAATGTATAATAATAATAATAATAATAATAATAATAATAATAATAATAATAATAATGTTCAACAAAATCTGCATTTTGTAAAAAAATTATATTAATTAAAAATATATAATAGTAATAAAAACAACAACAATAATAATAATAATAATAATAATAATAATAATAATATAATAAAATGGTCAAAAGTTAAATATAATAATAAATTATAAATATTTAAAATTATTAAACAATGTATTATAATAATAATAATAATAATAATAATAATACATATTTATAATTATAACAATAATCATAATAATAAAATGTTTTCACAAACGTAAAACGTTATTTGAATATATTTATTTAATTAATAAAAATGTAATCATTTAATTATAATAATAATTTTAAAAATATAATAAGCAAATAAAATAGTAAATATTTCTAAACTTTTTTTTTTTATCCTGGAAGACTGCAGACTGCGTTTTTATTAGTATAAAAAAAAATCCAATAAATATTGAAAAGACAATTTCACAATATCCACGATATTCCATCAAAATCTTGCTGTTTTAGCAATTTTGTAAATTGCTGTTACATAATTTATCACCATACCGGGATGTATACAGTCGCCTGAGTGAGCGACACACTGGTAGAAAATTTGGACCCTACTCTTTCCACAACAGTTGAGTAGAACTCGCCTATAACTGTATACGCCTATAAACGTGGTCTCTTGCACGTGAGAAAAACACAAAATGAATATTATCGGCGTTAATGTGAAGCAAGCAGGCAGTGCTGAATCAGCAAGTAATTTATTTTTTCTGTGCCTGTTCTGAAACAGAGCCTGCTGATTTATGCTTTTCATATCAGTGATGATGGAAAGGCTGGGGGGGTGTGGGGTGGGGAGGTGGGCTGGTGGTGAACAACATGGTGACTGACAGCCGAATAAATTATGGGCCTGATTTTTTTAGGGCATATTAGGGACAGATTTTGCTGTTATTGCATTGCATAATGTTTTTAGCAGCGAATCATTAGAATTTTTCAGAAAAAAAAAAGTCTATTTTCAAATTATTTATTAAAAAAAAAAAAAAGAAAACTTTTTTTTTTTTAAATGTACAATTTTACACAATGTCAATCCTGGCCATTGTGTAATATTTTTCAGAGGGACAAAAAGAAGAAGATTGCAGCACATATATATGTATAAAAAGATGAAAATAAATTAATCTACTTCTACCACCTACCCAAAAAAATGACAATAAGCATTAATTATTAGTATTATTTCAGTTCCTCTGAAAGGAACAACCGTCACAGCTGATGATTTACAGAACCACTCTCTTTTCCACAGCATCACAAAAAGCATAGACCTGACCTCATCAAACCACAGCACCTTGACCTCCGGGTTCAGCTGTGTGTGTGTGTGTGTGTGTGTGTGTGTGTGTGTGTGTGTGTGTGTGTGTGTGTGTGTGTGTCTCTCTCTCTTTCCTTTTTTTAATGCCTGTCTGTGTGCATGTGTGAGTGTGAGTGTGAGTGTGTGTGTGTGTGTGTGTGTGTGTGTACTTGCCGCTCGGCTCCTCAATCAGACCGAGCTGAAGTGCAAATTGGACATCTGCTGCTGTGTGCATCCTCACAAAAGCGCTCGCCACTCCTGCACAGCGGCGAGCGCTCGGCCCGCCGCTCTGTTGTTCCCACGGACGAGGGCGAGAGTGCAGCGGCGCACTCACAACACCATTCACACACTTTCAATCCGGCCTATTCCCCTCTCCTACGCCTCTGACGCGAGCATATGGGTCGTGCGGGAAATTGACGGACGGTTCGTGTGCGTAAAAAAATAAATAAATAATGTGATGAATGTAAACGTTGTGCTCTCTCTCATCAACAAATACGTATATGACTGTGTTTGTGAGATGGAATATGTTACAGTGACCTGGTTCAGGGATGGGGATGAATGCAGATTCCAATGTGAATAGAATAGAAGTTTCGTAGCAAATAATGCAGATTATTTAAAGCTGAACTACTTAATGACAGATGATGAGAAAGCAAACATTTATTTTACATTCGTTACTATAAGCTTTTATAATTGTGATAAATCGCTGTATAAAAATAGGGGGTGGTATCCAAAGTTTCGAGATGAACTGTTTTCAAGAATCTACTTTATCTACGTTTACATACGATAACCTTCAGAATAGTATCCTTGCTCAACAATACATGGCTCCCAGTTTTCCTGCCTCTTCTGGAATGTGTCCTGGAAGTCTTGTTTTCAGAGCTTGTCAGACAACTTCCGCTGTTGTGCTGAATCTCCGCACTGGTGTCAAAACTACGACCTTTGAGCCGGATCTTCATCTTCGGGAAAAAGGCGAAATCCGCAAGAGCCAAATCCGGAGAGTAGGTTGAGTGCGGAAGTGAGACCATGTGGCTTGCTCTCCGATGATCATCATGCACGAGTTGCTGAATGGTTTCGACTTTTTTGGCGGTTTGAGCTCGTTGAAGGTCTTCCTGAACTCTTGTCGTCTTCCAGTGACGTTCTACCGGTCAAAACACCTCGAACGATTTGTCACGGCATCGCCGTATCGCAAACGTATGTTGCAATTAACGTGACAACTACGAAGAACCTGAAAATATCGAGTTCGCTCTGTAGAACTGGAAGTCCAAAACCTCCTCTTTTGCCCAGTCATGACTTCCTCCACACCTTTTGTTTTATCTTCTGTTTTTATTATCTAGGAATGTCATGAACAAAATTTACGCCACAGATTGTTTTTGTTTGCTGCTACCTGGCATTAGCTAGAAAATGTGGGTCACAACGTGTTACGGATTGATGACATTAAACTTTGGCCAAGTCTTTTTCTTGCGTGTGTTTGTTTTTAACTGTCAAAACAACTGCGATCCTACAGTGTGACACGTAAATCATGTTCATACACTCTGACAAGCAACAATCGCAAAGGACAGTGTGCAAAGTTTTCATCAACGATTCTTCCTTCCAGATTTGCATAAGTAACTACTTTTTCGTTCTTTTCTCACTGACAAAAAATATTGTCCATTATATATAAAAATGCCAAGCTCATTCACAGAGCATTTCATTTACATTACCAACGAAAACAAAACTCTACTGAAAGTGAAGCTGAGAAAGAGTTGCAAATAGCAAAATGATGACTAAACTGATGGGGGAAAAAAAAAAAAAAAAAACCTTGATACACTGTACTCTAAACCATCAAGTACTGCAGCTCAGCCACAGCAGCGCACACAACAGGGTCATTCTTTTACAGGGCGCCAAGACTTTTTTTCCAAATTTTCAGTCCTTCATTAGAAGTGATGTGCCGAAACTTAATATAGACGTTTGCCAGCAACATCCATACATTGACAAAAGTTAGTGGACCATAAGATTCAGGTGTACTTTCTAAACATCCCATTCCACATTTAGTCCTCAATTACTGTTATAATAATCTCCACTCTTCTGGGAAGATGTTCCACTAGGTTTTGGAGCCTGCTTGTGGAGATGTGTGTTCATTCAGGCACCCCAGGCCTCATCACCTCACCTACATCAGTACCTGACTTTACTAACACCCTTGTAGCTGAATGAACACACATCACCACAAGCACGCTCCAAAATTTAGTCAGCGTTCCCATTCATCCCAAAGGTGTTCAATAGGGTTGAGGTCAGAGCTCTATAGCAGGAGATCTTCCACTTCAACTCATGTAAAAGCATATCTTCATGGAGCTGGACCGTCAGACTAGAACATGTTTGAGTCTTCTAGTTCGAGCGATGGGAAGAGGTACTGCAACACATCCAAATTTATCCAATACAATTGTGTACCTCGTACGTTCTATACAATTATGAAAAAAACACATGACTGGTGTCCCAAAACTTGTCTATATAATGTATGTTAGTAGTACGATTTGAAAATGATCGATAATTTGAAACTTTTTCCTGACTAGCGTGCTTTGTACGATGGCTACGTTTACCTGATTGAACATTTCCACAAACAGTTTATAAAATCCATTTTCAAAAGCTGAAAATAGACCCTCTCTCTAAATAGGCCCTTAAAAAGCGAAATATTCCAGCATAGTACACAATCAAACTACGCATTCAACCAAATAAATGGAAATTAATGCACTAGTGTAAACAAAATAAAAAAAAAACAGTTAATACAACAGCTGATAACAGAATAATCAGCATTAAAATATTCGTGTTAGTTATAAGTCAAGCCTCACACCTATAACTTAAAAGAAAAAGAAAAAAATTCATGTACATGAATGTGTACTGCTTTTGTGCTGGTTTTCGATGCGAACAGCACCAGATTTGATATATAAAAGGGCTGTTTCTCTAAGGAGTGTACCTGGATTAGAAATAAAGCGCTCAGGTAATCCTAAACAAGTACCATTCTGTTCTTTGAACTTCAAAAGAACGAGCAAAACAATTAAAAGCGAAATTGCGCGGAAGCTAATGAACAAAGTTAATTAAGCGAATGCACACTTCTGATTAGCTCATGCATATTGCATGCGTTGCGAACGAAATCCTTTGGAGTTTTGTACACAAAAAGGGCACGTATGAGGAGATGCTGAGTCGTTAAGTTGTTAAGTTGTTACGTTGAGATCCAGCATCTTGACCTGACCTGAAATTCGCAGCACACACACACACACACACACACACACACACACACACACACACACACACGGGCAACAAATGCGCATTATTCATGTGTCAAACAAGCATCGGTCAACCAGGGCATTCAAGTGCACCGCTGTTAGAAATCTTGAAGACAACAAAAATGCTCAAATCTGATTGGTCAGTTGATGTTTCTACAACAGCAGCTTTGACTGGTAAATGAAATTACAGGATTAGATTAACGCTTTTAATCGTTACTATGGCAACTCATTCGCAACATGTTTGCTGGATGCCATATCGTCAAATGGATTCAAATAATGTTATATAATAATGTTGTAGCACTGATATGGAAGTGGTCAATAAACTTTCCCCCATGATGACAGAAGGAATCATGGGAGAATTATTATTATTATTATTTTTTTTTTATTATATCTTATGATCCCTCAAGCTACATTAAAAACAGGCATGACTCTAAAATGGAAATCTTTTGCACGGGTTTGGAAAACACTCACATCACATCAGTCATTCACAAACTCAGGAACAGCTCTCAAATGCAAAGAAAAGTCATAGGTCTTCCTCATTTCCTCCTTCCTGGTGGCTCCACCCTCAGCATTCTCCTATAGATATACTCCATGTCCCTCCTCTGCACATGTCCAAACCATCCCAATCTCGCCTCCCTCACCTTGTCACCAAAACGTCCTACATGCGCTGTCCCTCTAATAAACTCATTTCTAATCCTGTCCATGATCATCACTCCCAACGAAAACCTCAACATCTTCAACTCTGCTACCTCCAGCTCCACCTCCTGTCTTTTACTCAATGCCACTGTCTCCACTGTATGGGACAGCATTCCTTTACTAAAAACTCCAGCATCTGGTCTCCTCAGTTCCCAGATGAATTCAGAGTGTTGCTAAAAGAAAACGCGATAGATAACATTTATAGATAATAACATAAATAACATTTAATGTCTACTCTGTTAAATTTTGAATTCAATACGAGTTTATGGGATTTGCAAATCATTGTATCAGTAAAATTTTACACAGGATTTCAATGTTTTTTTGGAATTACGGTTGTACTTCAAGGCAGTAACAGTAGCCCTGTTCCGTGTTCTGCCATATCACACCACCCTGTCAATCATTATTTTGTCTTTAATACCCTTTACTGGGGCATGCTGGGATTTACGCTGGTATATGCTGGTCACTCTATAAACCAGAAGTGTGCAATCTCTTCCACGAGGGCCGGTGTGGTTGCAGGAAACAACCTGCACCCACCCCAAAGATCGGACATCGCTGCTATAAACTCCCAATCAAAGGAATGAGTTTGATAACTTGTAAGTTAAGACAAAAACATACATTTGCTTCTTTATAAATATTATTTGCTGAGATAAATGCAAAGTTGAGCACGAAAACAACACTGCAGCTCACACACACACACACACACACACACACACACACACACACACACACACACACACACACACACACACAGACACACACAGACACACACAGACACACACAGACACACACAGACACACACAGACACACACAGACACACACAGACACACACAGAAAAACAATGAGAAGCTGGAGATTAAGAAACATGTAGGGTTTCCCCCCTGAGTGAGGCACAGTATTTAGGGAAGTCAGCAACAAGCAAATGAGTTAATAGAAAGTGAGAGACTAAAAAGAGGGAGAGGAAGAGAGCGTAGAAGAAAGAGAGAAGAGAGAGCTAGAAAAGGGTGAGAGTTTATTAGAGTCATTCTATTGTGTGCGTGTGTGCATGTGTAGAGAGAGAGAGAGAGAGAGAGAGAGAGAGAGAGAGAGAGCGCTAGAGAGCGCGAGAGAGAGAGATCCGCAGTGTTCCAGAGAGCGCTTCCAATTACTGCAGAGAATCCAATTACAAAGTTATTAAACCTGGGAAACAGAGATGCATCAAAACCATCATCAAAGTTTCCCACTAATAGTCCACACTACCAAAAATCCTTTTTTCATCTAATAACACAGCGAAAGTCGCAGATCTTTCCCGTAGTTTTAACTACTACTTCGGGGAAAGAGAGAAGAAAAAAAAAAAAAAAACACAGATGAGAATCCACAATGTGTGCGAGTGTGTTACGTGAATAAACTGGGCGAGAAATTATGAAACGATTACGATCACAAAAACACAGCGTTATATGAAACGGAGTGAAGGTGGAAATTACCTCTCCCAGCGCCTCGTATCGTTTTTGGTTCCATCTGTGCATGTTCTCCTTGCAGTTGAAGACAAACGGCTCTCCGGTTTGTATGTGTCGTAGCTGGCCATCTACACAGGACAGGAGCATATGTTAGGGTCTTTTTTTTTTGTTTCGGTAAAGTGTTATTGTGGACTTTATACCGCTGATGTATTAATACGTAATGAAACAGAAAATGAAGGATGATACTGTTATAGGAAAATAATCAAGGAAGCTGATTCTTCCAAAAAAGTTTGTCTAAAAAGTCTTTCATTCCTATCAATATCAGCGATTTCGTATTACACTGCTTTCACCAGAAGATACACTTACTCTTGACGGGTTTATATTTAAACCATCCTAGTGAAGCCTAGTGGAAAATTGACCAGTTAGGCCTTTTTTTTGTTGTTCTTCCTGCTTGTCAAATCTAATGGTTATTCTTGATCCTAATCGCTAACATTGTACCTCATGGTGTGGTACGTGGTCCGATTGGGATTGTAATTTCTTATTAGTGCAGCTTGACAGCTATTATTAACAGAGAACATTTGGAGTAAAGTGATACAACTATCTTGGTTTTTTTTTTCTTGGGGAAATGGAAGCAGCGAAGATCCAATAACAGGCAGTGAGAGGTGCTAAGAGTTGTCGTCTTGTGTGCTGCCAGTCAATGGGCTTCAGTTCGGGCCTGCTTAATGTGCATCTATCTCGTCTCATGCAATTAAATGTGTTTGGCTGCCGTCCCCCATCTGGCAGGTACAAGGCCCGAGGATGGCTAACGCTTATCTGCTTCCCGTTCGCACTGGCTTCTGGGACGTCTGGCGCTCCTGCATAAGACATCTGGTGTGGCAGGGCCGCTCTCGGCCATTTCTTTCTCTCTGCCTGTGCCCATGTACCCCTCCCACCTGAGAGCTCCAAGGGCGTGTGTGTGTGTGTGTGTGTGCCACCACAACTGTTCCCCTCCTACGTGAGGCCTTCAACAGGATGATTTGAGCCGAGGCCAGGGAACTTCATTCACACTGACCCGTCTCCAATGCCAGATCCACACCAAGGCCGGACTGTACAGCCAAGCACTGGAGCGACCAAACAGCTGGCGAGGGCCTTTAGAGGTAAACAAGTGCACTTCGATCACTGTTTACATGAAGAAGCTAGAGACACACATTTCTGCACTGATGATAGCATATTTTATCAATATTACATTTATTATACATGGATTCAAATATTTTTGATGGGTTTAGTTATTCAGGTGCTGAAATTATAGTTGGTAGTTTATTATAAACTGATCAGACATAACATTATGAAAACCTGTGTGGTTGGTCCCCCTTTTGCTGCCAAAACAGTTCTGACCTTTCGAGCGTTAACAGCATTAACTTCTCCAGTAATGTGAGCTACAGGAGCTTGTCTGTTGGATCTGAGCACACGGTCCAGCCTTCGTTTACCACGTGCATCAATGATCCTCGGCCACCCATGACCCTGTCACCGGTTCACCACTGTTCCTTCCTTGGATACTGAGCACTGCAGACCAGGAACATCCTACAAGAGCTGCAGTTTTGGAGATGCTCTGACCCAGCTGTCTAGACGTCACAATTTGGCGCTTAAGGTTGCCTATTTTAACAACGTTGCCATTGTATTTTGAGTTCAAAATGTTAATTTGCTCCTTAATAAGTCCCACCTATGAACAGGTGTCATGATGAAGAGATAATCAGTGTTATTCACTTCACCGGTCATAATGTAATAATGTCATAATGTTATGCCTGATCGGTGTATACAAATTCCGGATTTTCCATTTAGATCTTGTTACGAAAAAGCAAAACTCCTACGAAACAAAAGTTTTAGGAATAAAACCATTATGAGGCGAAACGACTTTTAAAACTCCTACAAAAGTATTACAGTCTGCTCATGAGGGGAAACTCCAGAAGCCAAGCGGGTGGGGGGGGTGTAATACTTCTGAAAAGTCTGCTCTTGAGATAAAGTCCCATCTATCCTTATGATGACACGACTGGATAATGAAATGAAGCCCAATGCGGTGTTAAATCTAATTGTGACCTCTCTGATTGCAAAAGCACAAAGCTAAAAGACTCGAAGCATGCACACTTAACCCAAACAGCCCAAGGGCCTCATACTTTCTCAATTACCCCTGCACGGCAATTTTTTCCTTTCCTTTTTTCTTTCTTTTTGTTTTTTTTTTTTTGAAAGAGAAACGTTTGCATAAGCATTTTTATTCGGCTCGTTTTCAAACCCTGGGACTTCTGCGCAGTTAGCAGGCGATAAATCCTGCACGGCTAACTCGATGAGTTTTACTGTATTTGCCCTCGCTGTTAGCTGTTCAACATCATGTAGCGCTAAAAGGCCATTCATCAGCGTGCACCACTAAAACTGCGTCCACTCCTAATAGAGGGGGGGGCGGGGGGTGGTATTTTGGGCAGAAAGAAGAAAAGCACGCGGCGCACGCGGGAAAACGGATCTTGCGAGGGATTGATTATACATTTGCAGAGGAGTGAAGCACAATGCTAGGAAGGCCAGTGTCTCACAGAAGGAAGCGAGGGATCTAATGAAAGCTCGTGTGCGGCGGAGGTTCGGCTCCATCGCCCTCGCATCAACGGCTCTCGGAGGAATATGCCTTCTCAACTTTTTTCTTCTTTCTTGCGTAATTAGCATGCTGTTCTCAATTTTTTTGGCTTAATTAGGTGTACATAACCTTGGATTTCCAGTAATGAACGAGCTGAAGGCTAACTGTGATGAAGCCATCATGCAGCAGGATTCTGAAAAACTTCTCGCCTTGCAAATGCATACGTAGTTTATAGGCCGCTTCATTAAAGGGCGATTCGAATTAACACTCAGGGCGAGAGAAAGAGTGAGAGAGAGAGAGAGAGAGAGAGAGAGAGAGAGAGAGAGAGAGAGAGAGGCCTTGGCAGCGGTGCCTTCATTCGAACTGGGAAAAAAGAGCCGTGGCAGCGGGGTTTTAAAGCAGCCTCTAAATACGCAAATGTGTAAAGAAATAAATAAATAGAAGTGGTATACTTTCAGTGAGTGAAATGAAGTATTCAAGGCAGCGACAGGAGGCTTTTTAGAGCGAGCAGCAAGGTTATGCAAATGTGGCCGTCAAGTTGAGTGCAAGGCTGAGTAAGCCACTGACAGCCCATGGCATGCACAACTTGTCCATTCAGCTGCCAGTGACTCAGGAGACTCTCAAACAGACAGCGCGATCAGAGCCAAGACGCTGCCGTCAATGGCCAATGAGGACGTTTACTCGCTCTCATCTCGCAGGAGTCAACTAGAAACTTTTTCGCCTCTCTTTTAATACGCCGTTTCTCCCGGGTTTGTCTTGCTTTCGAGTTGGGACGCAATCAAAACAAGCAGTGAAAGTTCGGAATCGGTGAGAATTAATAAACTCCCCAGACAGGGGAGGGGGGGAAAAAGAAAAAAAAAGAAAAATGAGTCGCATGTGTCATTTCTACTTAGTTCCACCTCCCTTCGACTTAATAACAGTGCCAATCCTGTCAGGTAAGGATGCCAGCAGTGTCTTGAGATAGTTCCTGTCAGTTGTATCCCACTCTTACGCTGACTAGGTGTGCAATTCAGCTACACTTCGCAGGGCCTATTTCAGGGTTTCACCTGCTGTTCCTAAAAATCCCACAAGTTTTTCGTCACGTCAAAAATGTGCCCCAGTTTTCCATCACACCCGTCGAACTAGTCTCACACACACACTTACACTCACAGTACCGCTGCTGAAACTTGGAAGCAAGATCTGACCAACAACTGACCATCTACACCATGTGACCTCCTGACAATTAAAATGCAGTTGTAATAGTGTGTGACTCATTGCTGTAGGAGGAAACTGGGCCAGGATGAAACGCATTCGATGAGCTGTAAGTTCCACTTGCCTCGAGACCCAAACAGTGATAAATTCTCTGCAATGCTTTTCTTCTTGTGCACGCTGCCCGTGCACAATATTTGCTTAGTCGTGTAAACAAACTTATCTGTTTATAAGTAGGGAATAAAACATGATTCTGCAGGAGAAAAGAATCGATGGCATCAGAGGCGCTTGGGATGCGACCTGACACAAAGCGGAGCTATTGTTACATCTCTGAATTGGATTATCTTCTCTAACACCATGTCAAAGTCTTATTTATAAAAGTGAATAAATAAGATACACACTATGGACAAAAGGATTGAGACACCTGACTTTTCCAGCCATATATGATTCTTCTCTGAACATCTCCCAGAAAGTTCCAGACACACAATCGTATGCCTCTGTGCACAAACTCAGCTCCATGAAGATGTTTTACATGGGTTGGAGTGCAAGATCTTGAGTAGGCTGCTATAAATCTTTGATCTCAACCCTTTTGAACACCTTTGGGAAGATTTGGAATGCTGACTGCACCCCGGGCCTCCACACATCACCTACATCAGTACCTGCTTTTACTATCATCCTTGTGGCTCATGAACACAAATCTCCACAAACAAACTCTAAAATCTAGTGGAACCTCTTCCCAGAAGAGTGAAGGTTTTTATAACAGCAAGTGGGAACTATTTGTGGAATGAGATGTTCAAAAAGCACATACTAATCTTATTAGATTAAATTTGATTCGATTCAACTTTATTGTCATGGTGTAGAGTACAAGTACAGGGCCAATGATATGCAGTTAGCATCTAACCAGTGCAAATAGAAATGTATTTTTGTAATACATAATACATATATATATATATATATATATATATATATATATATATATATATATATATATATATATATATATATATACACATGTATTACAAAAATACTATATACGGTGCCTAATACTGTAGAAGGGTACTATTTCGAAAGTGACCATAACAATGCAGTGACCACAAAAAGTTAATTTAGACCTTATGACCAATTAGAATCAAGTCTTTGGTGTAACCTGTGGTAAAGCATGCACTCCAATATTCTAAGACCAACTGTGGATGGACGTCTTTTTCCCCACGCAGAAGCCAAAGTCAGTTGCATCAAACCCACACAAAAAGCCGTCAACTATAAAATGGTCAGGTGTCCACAAAACTTTTGTCCATATTGTGTAGTAAAAATGTCTCAGACTATTTACTTCCTATTTCTTGCACTATTGCCACCTTAAGTTACAGCTTGACCTATGATTTTTACAAAGCAATTTTTCTTTCAAAATGTTTTTTTTTTTTATCGCCAGATCAACGATTGTTAATTTCTTCCATATTACAAAACACACTTTTTAAAATTGTTTTTTATTATTCAGATTTTTTCTTAGACTATATATAATTATAATAATAATCTTTATTTTATACAGTGCCTTGAAAAGTAGCATCTTGAAGCATAAAAAATAAAAAGATTAAAGATTAAAAAATATTTATAATAGTAATAATAATTAAATTAATAATAAAGATAATAATGATATAAATAAAATAAGTAAATAAACAATCACATAATATATCACAAAAAAAAACAACACATAAAGCCATCATGAAAAAGTACGTTTTAAGAGCAGATTTAAATCAAAACAGAATCAAAACATTATTAAAATATTCTGAAACTAATTGTGAGTGAACGTCCTTTTCCAACGCAGAAGCCTGTTTCATTAAACCCACACAAAATAGATTGTTTCCTTCATAATGAAATGAACGGACCCTAGAACACTGTGGCGTCGTCTAAAGTGCTGTTTAATTTCCAGCCTACTCCTCATTCTGACTATAAAATGTAACTGAGTATTTATGTTTGTATACAGTTAATGAATTAGGCTCAAGAGCCATTAAGTGCCATTACAGAGTGCTACATAACCGTGTGCTTGTGTTTAGCCAGTACACTATCCATCATCCATTATATAAACTTTTCCAGTCATATGTGGTTCGTCCGCAAGCTGTTACCACAATATTGGAGGCACACAACTGTAACATGTCTTTGGGTACAGTAGCATGAAATATACCTTTTACTTGAACAAGGAAACTCAAACCTGTTCCAGCATGGAAATAACACTGTGCACAACAAAAAAGCTCCATGAAGATATGCTTTACATCGGTTGGAGTGGATCTTGAGTGGCCTGATACAAAGCTCTGACCTCAACCCTATTGAACACGTTTGGGATGATCTGAAACCTCTTCTACATCTCTACCTGACTTAACATCTATGTGGCTGAATGAGAACAAATCTCCACAAAATGTAGTGGAACCGCTTCCCAGAAGAGTGGAGGTTTTTATAACAGCGATTGGAGACTACAAACTTATGGTCTGCTGTCCCTAAGCTTTTGTCCATATAGTCTATGTTAGAAAACTAAATACTTTTAGTACATATTTGAATATATTTGACTATAGTTGATACTCTTTGCCCTGTCGACTTTTTATACTATTATTACTAATATTATTTTTATACTTACTTCACTACTTAATTCATAATTAAACAGTCCCTGTCAAAAAGGCTAGTGAAAAACACCTAGTTTTGTTTGTTTTTTTAGAGAAAATTGTTCATATGCAAAAAACGTGGTAACGGTATGAATGTTTACATTGACCAAACAAATGTTCAGATGAAAAACTGAAAAACTAAAACTGAAACAAAAAAAAAACTTTTTTTACAACTAAAAACTAAACTCCCTTAGCATGAACCATAGATTTACACACTCCTGGAATCCGGGCGGTTCATTTCTCCAAACGTTCAGCTGAAATACTTTGCCATGACAAAGGTGTTTCTAGCTGTGTGATCCAGTTAATCCCAGAGCAGTTCAATAGGATGTAGGTGAGGTGACTGGGCAGGCCATTCCATGATAGATATCACTCCAGCCCACTGTTTGCTCTCTAAACAACGCTCACAGAGCTTAGACGTTTGATTCGTGTCATCGTCTTGTACGGTAAAGTCGGTTCCAATGATCCACAATCCAATTGGGGTGCATGGTGTTGAAGTATGGAATGGGAGCCATGTTGTTTTTTTTCTTTCACCTGGAATAAGTCTCCAACTTCCCCTGCTCTAACACAACCCTAAACCCTAAAGCTTCCACCTCCATGTTTAACTGACATCATCTCATATCATGCTAACATCATCTCTCCTGTTCTCAGTCTTACAGATGTTCTTCTATTTGAGCCAAAAATGTCACATTTGGACTCATCCTTTCCACAGACCTTTCTTCAAATCCTGCCTTTTATCTAGTTATCCAGTGTTGTCTGACCAGGTCTTGCTGTGTTTTAGCTAAAGTCAGAAGAGTGACCACAATGGATAAGTCAATGCAGACGTTATTAATGAAATTGATGCTTCTGTTTCTCAAGTGTCACACGACTCTTCTCCAACACCGGATTAATAAAAAAGGAATAATAACATTTATAAATTAAACTTACGCTCATTAAAAGCATATCCAAACTCCTCCAAAGTCTTGGGGAAGATAAGCGGAGGTTCGTCTTTCTTCATCAGCTCATCTAAATCAATCCTGGATAACCAATCTGAGCAAGAGAAGCGAAGATTTAACAACAAAACCGACTCAAATTTGATGACGCAATCGAATCATTTCTTTTTAAAGAACAAAATCGTGGCATAAAGCATATAATATGTATTTATTGTAAAAATAATAACAATATTAAATAAAATAAAAATTCAAGCATGTGAAGCCTGTGATTTTTTTATTTCGGTTCTAAAATCGCATCCATGCGTATTACTTATATAGCCGTGTTTACTATTTACCTTTAAGTGCAGCATTTTCCTTTTCTTCTTGTGCTAAGAGCTGGGCCATTGTTATCCACAGAATATTAACCACAAAAAAGTGCGTTTTAACAAGCATGGACCTTCTGCTTCATGCAGCTCACAACAGCGTAGCCTACAAACAGATAAAACGAGCAAAAAGTACAAAAACATTTTTGTTAAATTAAATTATTCCTAAAAACCTGCTTGA
>NC_060910.1:6347347-6364847 GCF_014805685.1 Silurus meridionalis
TACGTCCGAAAGAAACTTTATATTATAATTTCTTTTCTTTTTGGAAAACAAAGCAGCGATAAACTAAAGCAGCACTACAAAACTACAAACTAGTACAACTTCTGTACATTAGCTGAAGCATAAAAAACAGATCACCCACAGCGAGCTAGCATCCTACATCAGCGACTGGCCCTCGTCTCCTGCCGTTCTCCTTCGTCTCACTCCATCCATCATCTCCCCATCAGCCTCTTCCCTTCTCCCTCCACTCTGATCTCTGCCAGCGCAAAAACGCCGCTGCAGCGCCTCCACCGGCCACCGACGAGACAGGAGTCAAGCGGCTGATGAAAGTACTTCCAGACAGCCCTTCTAGCATCACCTTTAAAACGGTAACCCCGAGAATCTCATATTTGCACCACGGCTTTACGTGCACAATCCCTTCCACCGCTGATGAGCTCCTGCACATCAGAGAGCGCTCTGCACCAAAGAGCTCGGTTTCACACACAACGCTACTGGCCTGAGCGTCTTTGAGGCCTGCGCTAATGGTGTGGTGAGAAAAAAGAAAAATGACAGAGCGGGGTTCAGGGGAGTGCTAAGAGTGTCTAAAAAGTTTGAGGACTTTCCTGTCTGATTAGTGTTCCAGACCGAAGGCAGACATGGGAAGACGAAGGTTCTGAAGTAAATGAATGAAGCCTTCAGTATGAGCTGTTTCTGGGATGTAAACTACTAAATAAAAAAAAGGATAATTAGGTGGGAACAATGTTCCAGCAGAAACTACATTTATTATACCCCAGTCTTTTTTAAGTGCATATAACAATAGCGTACAGTCTCATATTTCTGCCAAAAATATGATTATATTAGTAGGAGGGCTGGTATTGGGTGAGGCATATATAATTAACTAGTAATCAATTTGCTTATTCATCTTACATGTAGCCAGATTTGATCAGAAATACAAAGATCGGCAATTAATAATATTTAAAATTACTCATACACCATAGAAACACTTTAAAAACAGCTAAATTGGTTTGTTCTGTGAAGACAGACAGACAGACAGACAGACAGACAGACAGACAGACAGACAGACAGACAGACAGACAGACAGACAGACAGACAGACAGACAGACAGACAGACAGACAGACAGATAGATAGATAGATAGATAGATAGATAGATAGATAGATAGAAAGATGAGGGCTGGTATTTTCTTAAATATTAATCATTTTGCTTATACATTTAGACAGACAGACAGACAGACAGACAGACAGACAGACAGACAGACAGACAGACAGACAGACAGACAGATAGATAGATAAAATACACATACAAAACATGGGTCCTTGAGGATTTTCGAAGTGGACTATCTTTGGAATATTGGACCTTTAATAAAAAGAGTAATTATCCTGTAGGATTCTCCAAAAACCTATAAGAACAGGGGACAAATCAAAAAACCCTTAGGCTGCTAGATTTAACATTGTTTTCTTGAGAGTACTGTTACAAATAAAATAATAATAATAGCAATCTAAAATCTGACCTCCTCATTATGATCTCGTAGGTCCTCGTGCTTTCAATTTACATGAAATAAATGAGAGTAGTTTCGAAAGCAGACAGGTGAAAATCTGTTTAGTCTTTTTAAGAGGCCGAGTGACTCACGCTCACGCGGCGCTCACCCTCCGACTGGTGCGCTCATTTAAACACACCCGGTTCTTAACCTCTACTGGAGTTTGTCAAATAAAGCAGCATCGGAGTTCTGTTTGCCCTTGGCTCTGTCTCGTATCAAGAGTGCACTCTCCTTGTGTGGATGGCACCTCTCACAGAAATAGCAGCTCCTGAGCCGCTACCCAGGACCCTATCTCTTCAGCTAAATCATTAGCCTTCTTAGCCACCGAGCCGCCTGACAAGCCTGTGGCAAAACTGTCTCTCAAACCCGACGTGCATCGTCCGGAGCATTGTCTTATCATCTGCATAATGTGTGATCAGTGATCTGGGCATTAAGAAGTTGGTGAAATTGTTCAGAAAAAATTAACAGAATAACAAAACTTTGAGCCCATGTTTCTTAAAACCCTCCCACCATATTCCAAACACACACACACACACACACACACACACACACACACACACACACACATGTATGTGCCATAACAAGCAGCAGTGGCAGACACCTGCTGATGGCTCCAGCGAGCTCCAGGTCCCAGGGATCAAGCAGCTCCACAGAGGCAATCCGTCTTCACTGACAGGGCTCGGCTGCACCCCGAGAACACTATGACAGCCCTTATTTTACCACAAAGACGCCGTGCCGACACACACCGCCTCCTCACAATGCACCCATGCAACAGCGTATAACAGCCCGTACAGCACACAGTCTCCACGAGCCACAGCCTTATAAATGAATAAACAAAGCTTTGCGCTCATAAACACACGTTCGCATAAAAGTACACACGCATCCGTGTACACACACACAACAAGCTGTTTTCTCGCCGCTTCCAGCTGAGCGTATACAGCAACGCAAAGCGATTCGGTCTGATTTGGACCGGATGCGTGCGTATACGGTGCGAGCTATCATTTATTCAGCGCCTCCCTTCATAAATGATACATATTTCAACAGAAACACAGACATACAAGTCTGTAAAACACAAATGCTGGAATGATGCCGTTCCCTTTCGTAAAACGTGAATCCGTTCGCTTTCATGGTCATTCACCGGCAAAGCGGCGAAACGTCTCTCGAGCGTACCGGCACAGGGAACAGCAATGATGTGATTACTCAATAGTTCCAGGGTTTGAATGTGATAGCTCGAGTGACCTGATTACCAGAGTATCGATCTTTCTATCCACTTCAACACTCGAAAAAAAAAAAAAAAACACGTGAGAGGCCCAAAGCAAATTACGCTCTTCAAAGCTCACATTTACATTCATTCGTTCGGCACGAGCTTCGATCCGTAGTGACGTAAACCCGATGGAGCAGAAGCCAATCGGAGCTTCTAGCAGTTCGAGGCTCTGACGGTAAAACGAAAGTGTCTGTCAAGTGTGTGAGAAAGAAGACAAGATATAATGCCTTCATTAAACTACAGACTACAAATGATATATCATAGTCATGATTAGGCTGTTTATCCTTCTCAGGATCGAGCCGAATCCAGAGAATATCCCGGGAATACCCGGGAAAAAACACCTGGATAAGCATATAGATTTATTCTTAAAGCGCAAGGTGTTTTGGGGTTTTTTGCAGTAAATTTTTGTAATTTGTGGTAAAGCACCAGGTCTACACTGTTCTGCATATACATTTAGGTCCACTGCATTATCTGCTCATAAGCTAAATTTATACTAAGACAAAACTAGGAGACAGCAGGTGAAAAATCAGATTCCAGACCATTTCTGTGAAACCGTTTTGTATAAAATCTTTCAACAACTCTACATACATAAATTTAGTTTATCGTTCCGATAATGAAAATATGACAATGCAGCTAAGGACAAGTTATGATAAACAGAATGAGTAGCACCTCCCATATCTTCTAGTCCGTGTCGTTCGTTCTTTTACCACATGTCTCCCATATACTCTATGCACTGTGTAATGCAATTGTTATATTGTGTAATACAGTACAATGTCCTTTAGCTGCATTGTCATATTTTCATTAATGGACCTACTGTAGAGTCAAAGTTTGTGTATGTAGACATGTTGGGGGATTTAACAATTTATTTGACTTCTGATCAAAGGAACGAAATGAACGGAATAATAATTTTTTTGGTCATTCCGATGAACGAGATTCAAAGAACCAAGTCACTGAAATGATCCGATCTTCCCATCGTTTCCACTGTTTACATTCGTCGAATAGGAATCAACAAAGAAAACATAAAGTGGGACCAAAGCTCTCGAGTCAGGTTTATTTTTTTTGGGAGGTAAAAAGAATCCCAAGTGAAACCCTAATGAGCTCAAGAACCCAAGGTGAGCTGTGAGCCAGCAATGCTACCCATTGCCCAGGCTGACTGAGATGTTCCACCATCTCCTAATGCAAGCAAAAACGAGCCTGAATTTCGGTACTTACGCTTAGTTCTCTACTCGCAAGCACTTGACGGTGGTACGAGCGGCTATGAGTTTTGGTCCACACGTGCCGCCATGTTGTGGATCATTTGCAGCGGTTTAACAGTAAGCCGTCTGGCCAGTAGAGAACGTTTTATAGAGAACAGACCATTTCCTGCCATGCTAATGAAAATTTTGGGGGGAGTTGGGAGATAATAAATCAACCCTGTTACCTCATTAAATATCAAATGCCAGCTAATTATGGCTGCATGTGTTTTCAAACACTTTGCTTAATTTACTGTCACACTCACCCCTAATCTACAGATGCCTATCAGGGGGTGCTACTTTTGTGTGTGTGTTGGGGGGGGTCTTAAAATGAAATAAAAATGTTCTGCGACGACATAGGACAACAGAGGCATGAAATAGATAAGGAGCAAATGTGCACACTTTCATACTCACTTCTTGCCGCATTTGTCAGGCGTTTTCATAGACAAATGTCAGTCTAGAAAGATTTGTTCAGAAGGAGCGAGAGGTGCGTTAAGGGCTTCACGAGAAATTACTATTCTTTTCTGCTGAGTATCAGGTCATTTAATTTATTAATGATATAATTCCTTGTGCATTTGTACCTTTTATTTTTCAATGTAACACTATTCTCTCATCTGTCACACTGCAGCTTATGATATCCAGAAACAGAACCAGTAATATAATAAAAAAAACATAGTGTTAATTGTCGGCGCTTTAAACAATGACCAGGCCTCCATAACTATATAAAAGAAGTCAGATTAACACATCCACTTAAACCGATCTCGAATTAACAAGACTTAAAGCATTGCTGACCTCTGCCATTGAGCTCATGTGTGAAAGCCCTGGGGTAGAGGCTAGTAATGAGTGAATATATGACCACGGTTTAATATCATTCCTGAGGGGGTCAGAATCCCAGCACTGTAGCCTCATAATTACTAAAACCTCACAGAGGAGGCATGGCTCAAATCAGTCTAATTGGACTGGTAAGAAAATGAGGCCACCACTTAGATGTTCTCCACCATTCATCCTTCTTTTCTTTATTTCTCCCTTTAGCTTTGGCACGTCGCTGGTCTTTTCGGGAAGTCACGCATGATTTAAAGTTATTGCGTTTAGTGTGTATCAGCAGCCAACTGGGTATTAATTAGCCGTTATTAAGCTATTTCGTGATTGTACTGATAAAACCTGGGGGTTATCACGACTTGAGCTGGGGGGCATTTGCTGGTTAGTAACGAGGCATCGTCTGAGGGATGCAGTTGATCTCAATTAGTTTATCTGGTTAACGAGAATTTTTTTTTCGTCTGAATCTCAGAATGCAGAAAGAGATGAAGAAAAAACTTTTATCTGGACTTGATATTACAACACAATCTAATACCTAAAAATCAAATTTTATATATAAGATTATTTTATATATAAGAACATTTTATGAGAAGTAACATGTAAATATGTTTTTGCCTTCACTCGCAAACCGGTGCTTGTCCATGCGCTCGCTGATACATATATATATACATACAGTTTATACAGTACAATGCTGTAAATTGCTGTTTTGCTAAATTATGGACTGTAGATTGTTATTATTGATGGTGGTACGAGCGGCTATGAGTTTTGGTCCACACGTGCCGCCATGTTGTGGATCATTTGCAGCTATATATATACATATATTTGCATATATATATATATATATATATATATATATATATATATATATATATATATATATATATATATATATACACATGGTGTAAAAATTTTATTTGATCAATTTAATTTGTGCAAATGTAATCGATTACTAAATGTAATCAATATAATAAAAAATATCCTGCATTAATTACATTTATTCTATTTG
This sequence comes from Silurus meridionalis, assembly GCF_014805685.1. NCBI lineage: Eukaryota > Metazoa > Chordata > Actinopteri > Siluriformes > Siluridae > Silurus > Silurus meridionalis. Next base: position 6,353,199 of record NC_060910.1, read on the forward strand.
ATTTTTGTATAAAATATTATACAATATAAATGTATATATTATTTAACCAAGCAGGCATTTTATTCAAAATAGTATTAAAAATGTCCACTGTTGATGTTCACAAATGTTATATAATTTATTTTGTTTACGTGAAATCTCATAAAAACATTTATTAATAAATCAATCAATCAATCCAATGCTAACTGTAAAATAATCTTGTGGTAGTGTGCGTACTCTTTTACATTGTCTAAAAATATTGCAATACAAAGCTCAGTACAAGGCCTCAAACTGTATAAAACTCAGGGACGTGTTGACTCTGGGTTACGTACTGAGCGCTGATGAATGAGCCAGATGGCGTGTGCATACCTAAACAGGTAACTGCTCCACATGCTGGGAAAATAGATGGGAAATGAATAAGGGGACGCGTCTGCTTTCTGGGCTTTTCTAGTGCAACATCAATGGAGGGTTTTGCTGTCACGAGATCCCAAACTGACAGCATATATAGACATATGACTGGTCTATAATCTGTACTGACATTTAGTTCTTCTTTGAAACAAATGGCAGCACATACTTTATGCTAGGTCCAGGTCTTAAGTTAATTCATGAAATAAATCTGGTTTAGAAATCCTCTCCTGCATCCTTATTTTTATAGGAAGTACTGATCTGAAATTTCTCCACAGTGCTCAATTGCATATAGTGTAAAAAAGTTGTGTATAATATTTCCTATTATAAGAATTATGAATCCTATTGAATCCAATTAAATTCAATTTTATTGGTATAGCGCTTTTAACAATGGACATTGTCTCAAAGCAGCTTCACAGAGATAAAATGGGTATAAAGTTGTATTAAAAAATAAATGTTTAGAGCTTATAAGTATGTTTCTTCTAATTTTAGGTTTGTCCCTAATGAGTGAGCCAGTGGTGACTATGGTGAGGAAAAACTCTCTGAAAAGGCATGAGGAAGAAACTTTGAGAGAAACCAGACTAAAAAGGGAACCCATCCTCATCTGGGCAGCACCGAATGTCCATTCATTACAGTTGAGGTTGCTGTTAAGTGAAACGCAGAACTGTTCATTCAAGCTGCAGTCGTAAGCCACTGTAGAAGACTGTTGTATTATTTACAGTCCAAATCCATTCTCAAAGTTCTTGAGATGCTCATTAACTCCATGGATCTTTAGGATGTCCATTGCTAGACAGTTTTGCGATTCTTATTGTAGTGGCAGATTCTGCTTTTCTTTTTGCATTTTGCTTTTTAAAACCTTTCGCAATAATAATCTATTTGGTTTACTGTAATCTTATAACAGGAAATACTGTTATAAGTCCGACTCAAGATATACGAGCAAATCATTATCTTTAAAATCAGTACTGCATCAGATATAAAACATCGATTTGGATACCCTTATTAAACACTACATTTGACCATTCTAACCTTGTGCACAGCGGCCTCTTGTTCCTGACAAATATCGCTTTGCTAATACAAACCCAAGCGACGTAGAATAGCAGCGTGAGCTAAGCAAAGTGAGTCGATTTTCATGTGCGCATTAAATTTGATGCGTTCCATACTGTCTGTGCTTGAAAGAAATGCACATCGAGCCTACAGTGCATTACCACGAGCCCTCTCTTACTGCGTACTGTTCCCCTCAGGAAAGCATTACAGTGGCAGTACCGAACCCTCCAAAATGTCACAGCAATACTAATCTGGATATGCTGCGCCGAATGGGCGCCGCAAAACTTCCTGCATTGTCGCTGATAATAAAAAGGCAGAGGAATGGCCACGGGGCTTGATTTAAAAACGCGGCCCTGTGTTTTTGTGTTAAGGTCTTTGATTTCACCCATTTTCAGCTCTAATTTGATTTGCTTCAGCCTGAATAGGGGATATGAGGAAGCCACCTGAGGCATGGGATTAGCCAGACACAACACTATTGTTTTCTCTCGTCTGCGCTTATTCAGCCCTAATGCTGCGCGTTATGAAGCATGAGGTTATATGTACAGATATGCGATATGTCTGTCATATCTTGGTAACAGGGCATGTGTGATTTGAGGGTATGATCTGTTGATAGACGCCTGGAACGAGAAAGAAATATTTGTAATACAAGCTGCACCTTTTTTTTCTTCTTTCGTCTCCGGGACAGGCATGTGCTTTTTCTCTCTCTCTGTCTCTCTGTCTCTCTTTCTCTCTCTCTCTCTCTCTCTCTCTCTCTCTCTCTGATCAATGCTGGTAGCGGGGTGATTTGTCAGGCAGACTGCGTTGATTAATCTGTTGCCGGAGCCCGTATACTGGAGCTTGGCGCTGTCAGCTAGGCAGGGAAGTACCGTGGCTGCTTGGGTTGAGGGGCCGCCACCCAGGTGGCTACATTGGGGCTAAATGAGGTGTGAAGGGTTTTACACACACACACACACACACACACACACACACTCAGAGACACAACACACACTTTCGCACAGTCCCCCATGATTTGTCGCAGGCTATCAACACGTAAAAGGTTATAGCCTCTCTGTCCTGTCGGTGGGTCTGCCCATAGATTTTTAAGAACTTCATGTGAGGGTGGAGGAACATAATAAGTAAACACGAACTGTGACACCAAAAGTCTTTGTTGCCATCTTGAGATGAGGACTACACTAGAATTATACACACATGCTGTGAATGTATTCCATTCATTTTTATTTGTATAGCAATTTTTTTTAACAAAGGATCATTTTAATATTACATTCTGATCTGATACTGCCCTGCAGTGCTAAAATTGGTATTGGACTGGATGGACTTTGCTGACATGTGCTGACATATTTAATGCCAGATTTTATAAAATGACAAAAGTATAAATCACGTCACAATCATTCTAGTGGTATTTTACAGGACATGGAAACAACAGTTTGTAGAGTAACACTGGGTTACTTCTAGTATTGGGTCAATACAGAAATTACATCTTATCAAGTAAAATAAAATGTTTTAGTAGCAGTTGTAGTGTTTCTTATTATAAGAATTATGAATCTTATCGAATTGAATTCAATAATTCTTTTTGTATAGCGTTTATAACAATGAACATTGAACAATGAACAATGAACAATGAACGTCTTAAAGCAAGAGGTTATAAAGTTGTATAAAGGAGTGTATAAGTTTAGTGCCTGTAAGTTTATTCTTTATAATTATTAGTTTATCCCCAATTAATGAGCCAGTGGTGACTGTGGCAGGGAAAAACTCCCTGAGAAGGCATGAGGAAGAAACCTTGAGAGGAACCAGACTCAAACAAGAACCCGTCCTCATCTGGGTGGCACCGAATGTCCATTCATTACAGTTCCATAATTTTTAAGGGGTGCAGTTCAGTGATAGGCACTTAAATGCAAGACTGTTCATGTAAACTGTGATCCTGAGCCTTTATAGTAGACTGTTGATATGAATTACAGTTCAAATCCTCAAAGTTCTTAAGATGTTCAGTAACTACATGAATCACTAGACTGTCAATTTCTATATAGTTTTGCAATATTATATTGTATACTGTATGTGTGTGTGTGTGTGTGTGTGTGTGTGTGTGTGTGTGTGTGTGTGTGTGTGTGTTTGTATGATTGAGCTCAGCTGGATGTGAAGAATAAGGAGGCTATAGTGTTGCCAGGGCCTTGTTAAGCAGCACACGACTAATTACTACACTCGTATGCATCTCTATCCCAACTCTTCCAATTAGGCAAAATTATTGTATCTATAGGCACCAGCCCTGTGTCCACCTGCACTATGTACTGCCCGTACAGTAACACGCTTTCCTCAATTACCACGGTATTTTATTTGCATCTCCTAATTGCTGTCATTTGTGATCAATTAAAATCAAAGCAACTTAGTGAAGTTAACAGCTGCCTCAAAAAGACACCACAACGATGTGAAATGTCCAGAAAATAAACATGCATAATCACACACATTACCACTAAGACCATGGGGAGCTGCTCGCCATAAATAAATCAATCTCGCCTGCCAGATTACAGCTTGGGGGGTTTAGGGGGTTTGGGAGTGTGTGTGGAGGGGAAGGGGAATGGGCCAGTTCCAGCCATCTAATACCAATTGTGATTAGTTACATTCAAAGCAGCCGATATTAAAGTGCTAGAGTGGTAGTAACAAACATGTCAAGCACATGTGACACCATCAAATGAGTGCATTAAGAGGAGCCTCAGAGGTCTTACAACAGCTATAAATCTACCGAACTCAGATACGATGCGTTTACACTTCCAGCGCCCATCTAATCTGTTTAACCTAATTACCACCACCTCACAGGTAATAAAAGTCTGAGGCTGTTAATCCTCACACCTCGTCCTGGAGAACTTGGCTATTAGGATCATAAATTTGGCTACAAAAGCATGTGTGTGTGTGTGTGTGTGTGTGTGTGTGTGTGTGTGTGTGTGTGTGTGGGAGAGGGTAAAGTGAAACGTGAAAGTGTTAATGCATGAGTTTTCTATATAGCAAACAAATCCATTAACAGCCCCATTTAGCAGGGACTCTACAGCTAGGGTGACATCATAGCATTCTTATTCATCACTCATCACTGGTTGGTCTGGCTGTCACTCAGTGTGAAACCACCCCCCAATCATCACATCTCTCTCAGGCCAGTGCAGGTGCGACACACCAGCAGAACAAGTAAACTTTCCCTAGTTCCAGCACACTGCCAGCTAAAAGGATCATCATTCTTGTGGCTTTACTCTCACTCTCAGAGAGACACGGCTGACTTGGAGGTATCCCAAGGCCCCCAGCATGCTCGGCATAGCCTGAAATAAAGGAAGGCATGGACCAAAAGGAAGGGAAAGTTGAGGTGATTAATGTGAATAGGCTGAGTTCTTAACACCCTTATCTTTGTCTAAATCCCTACGCCGGTAAAAGCTAAACTAAACACCCCATCAAAAGAGGAGGATGAATGCATTGTTCGTAGTGTGACAGCACACCTGCTAGGACCGATAAATCCCACCATGGACACTAAAATATATCAAAATAGAGCTCCACAATTGTTATGAGTTCAGTCAAATGTGAAAACACATTGGGGCAGTGCATTTTTTTATGTTAAATTTATAATTGTAGCTATATAAATATAATAGTAACATGAAAGAATACAGCAATATTGTCTAATCTAGAGTATGTGGGACCATAGATTAGACATCTCATATATAACAAAACTATTTACCCAATAGGCTCTAATTATTACTTATGTCTGTCAACTCCATCACTAAATATATAGTGTGTACAGTATATATTTGTCTGTATATATATATATATATATATGTTTGTAATGATACACAATATTCACGGTTCTGTATGTATCCTGGGTTTTACGACACAATTCGGTTCAATTTCCGGAATAGTTAGAAGAAAGAAATGCTTTTCATCTGGAAAAAAAAAAACAATTTGAGTTTTAAAACGGACTGCAAATCATATTTCGGCGCACTACAAATCGTACTTTCGTTACAAAGTGATATATATAGCTTATTAGTCAGAAAGTGTTGATTACTTCTCTCTATATATTTACATGCAGAACATCAGTTAAAATCTGAGTTCCCTCACGGACATATTAAGTGGTGGACAACAAGTTTGTTTAGTCTCCACCTCACACTGTTGCTGTCACTGTTTTATTTATTTATTTATTTATTTATTTATTTTATTATCATTATTAAACTTGAAAACATACAGAACAATCCCAGAGGTATAAAATCCATACTAGAGTTAGAGCAGTGTCACTGTGGATACTCACTTCATAACGAAAGTACGATTTGTAGTGCGCCAAAATATGATTTGCAGTCCGTTTTAAAACTCAAATTTTATTTTTTTAATCAACACTTTCTGACTAATAAGCTATATATATATATATATATATATATATATAGCTTATTAGTCAGAAAGTGTTGATTACTTCTCTATAACAGCAGCTCTGCAATAGTTCTACTTGCGAGGCATATTGTGGGTTTGTATTAATCCACTCATGCTAATAATATATTTCATTTCATCAATGCATTTCTATAGCAACTTATCAAAAAATAAAATTTAGAATTTTAGGATGTTTGTTTTTTAGTCATCCGGCACATGCCTTTGCACAAAGCGACTTACAATTAAGAAATACAACTCGCGATTTATCATAAGATTTCAAATAATCACGAGAAGTGCAAGTTACACAAGGTTTCACTCATCGTTCAAAAATAGTACAAACTAGGACAGGAAGGGATTAAGGATAATAAGCGGCAGTTAGATGCTCACGAAAGGGAAAGAGTGTTCAGTTGTTTCTTTAAGATTGTGAGGGATTCGGCGGGAGTTGGGTAGATTGATGTTTATTCTTTGTTTCTGAAAGGAGACACCAGTGTCAAATGTGAAGCTGTAAATTCTTTAGAATAAATGGCTTTGTGGTTTTACTGTAACATGACAAGCTGCCTTTTTTATACATTCAAGAAAGAGAAAAAAATTTGAGGAAGTTTGTTTATAGCTGCTATAAATAAAACAGGCCATGGGTAGTTTCAAAAATACAAAATGTGATTATTGAAAAATATATAAGATTATAATCATTGGGAATAAAACTGCTATAGTATAAGAGAGAATTTTGACACACTGTTACTTTGGAATGGTAACGGTAACACGGGTGTCACTGGTTTTCCCATGAGAGCACACCATGCTTTATTACTTACTTAATAATGGAACACTTATTGACAGATGTCATTAGTTGCCCTCAGACCTCTGCTGTAAGAAAGTAAAAAAAAAAATAATAATATTTTCTGGGAATATAGAACACTTTATTATAGTAGCTGCACAAATACAGTACAGCATTTGTAGACATATTAAAAATATCTATCTTCTGTTTTGGCTTTGAACCACCATTATAACCACAAAGTATCTTGCATTGGAGAAAAAAAAAGCTGACAAAATAACCAACATGATGGCAGCAAAGAAATTCACACACTTCCCTGAAAGTTAAACACTGCTAATATCTGGAAGAGCTGAATTGCAAAAAAAGAAAAAAAAAAAACAAAGAAAAAAATGCATCAAACTTCAATAAAGGCTGCTTATTGTACTCAAGGGATTTCTGTCATAACAGCGAAAAAAAGCCAAAAAGGTTTTACATCTCGCTAATTAATTTACTATCTCTTAAATACAGTGCTTTAATGCTACAGTACACAAGCACACAGCCAAGTTGCGCAGTAAATCACTGGATTTGTTTCTTTCTTCTTCTTCTTCACTGATAAACACATCCATCAGAGGCATGCTAAGTAGTGTATTCTGCTGTTTCAAGTTCCTTTGACTGGCAAGTATAAGGGTTCTTGAAACCTCCAAAAACATTTCCGACTCTTGTGAACTCTGCCACCAAATATTGCTGTGTTTCATGAGAAAATGCTTTAAAAGATATTTACCCGTTCCACAGTGAGATGTTCGTGAATTGTAGGGATTAGTGTACTTGACTGGCATGACTGTATAATCATGTTTATTTTTTTTCTTTTTCTTTTTTAACCTGCCTTCGAGAGGCATTTCCACCTCTTCTACACAGTAGCTCTTGCCATTACAGACATGAAAGAGTGACAGTGAAAGAGAAGAATTCTGTGACAGCATAGCATTGCACAGCTTTGTGGCTTTAGTGTTGTGGCTGTCTGTCCCTGGGCACAAGCCTTTACCATGAAGAAAAACTTCAGGTCTGGAGCTGCTCAATCATCTGACATTGAAAAAAAGCCACAACACTGACCAAGTTAGAGCCTGAATGTCTAGCAGGCATGGTATCTAGCACTGTTTTTCCAAATAAAGCTATACAATTCATTAATAACTAAACACCAGGTTCCACTGGTATTTTAATCATTTTTATATTGATATTATTTATTATCTTTAATAAATAATGGAGAGTCTTTTCCAGAAGCTGGGACAGTGATAAGATCAAAAACATAATGTCCAAAAGAAACCTTCTAAATGATTTGGATTGTGAAGAATTCTAAAAATTATGATGTATTAGGTGTAATGACCTGTATACAAGGCATGATCATTTTCATTTCCAGTCCAATCCAAACATGTGGGGGCGTTTTTTTTACCCTGTTCCACTGCGGAATTCTAACTGTCTGCTCCAAAGGCAGATATCACCAATCCCAACTGCTCCTGTAAACACACTGGAACAAACTCTAACCAATACAATTCACACATGATGTTTGACTTCTCGTGCTTTCCTCCACTGAAACTTTGACCAATCCCCTTTGCTCCTGACAGAATGTTTGAACATTCCCATATGCTTCTTTGAAAGGTTTGACAAATCCTACCTGCTCTAGTAGAATGTATAACCACTTCTATAAACAATTTAAACAACCCTATTCAGTCCTGTTGAATGTTTGACCCATCACACCCTCTAATATAGAAGGTTTAACCAATCACTTTGTCCCCTATAGAAGATTTGACCAAACCCATGCACTCCAACAAAAGCCTTGACCAAAAGTAGGATCAATCCCATCTGCACCTACAAAAGATTTGACCAATCCCATACAGTGCTATGGAAGTTCTGACCAATTCCACACACTTATAAAGAAAGTTTGACCGATCTCACACATTCGTATAGAAGTTTTAACCAATCCCTCCTTCTACTCTCCGATAAAAAGTTTCACCAGTTCCATCTGCACCTACAGCAAGTTTGACCAATCCAACACACTCCTAAAAAGTCTTGACCAATCCCACACACTTTTATAGAAAGTGAGACCAATCCCTCCCTCTCTCCCCCTTCTCTCCTACAGAAAGTTTGACCAATCACACCTGCACCTTAAGAAGTCTTGACCAATCCCAAACACTGCTATAGAAGTTCTGACTGATTCCACACAATAATAGTAGTTTTGAAACATCCTATACATTCCTTTAGAAACTTTGACCAATCCCTCCCTCTACTCTCCTATAGAAAGTTTTACCTATCCCACCTGCCCCTGCAAAAGATTTGACCAATCCCATACAATCCTACAAAAACTCTAACCAACCCCACACACACTCCTATAGAAGTTTTCACAAATCTCACACACTTCAATAGAAAGTTTGACCAATCCATCCCTTTACTCCGCTATATAAAATTTGATCTCAACTGCACCTACAGATGATTTGACCAATCCCATATACTCCTATCAATGGTTTGACGAGTCACACACACACACATATTGAAATTTTGACCAATCCCAGACTTCTACCACAAAAAAAGAAATTTCACCAATCCCTTCCGCATCTCACCTATAGAAGCTTTGACCAATCGCTCTTGCTTCTGTAGAAAGTTGAACCAATCCTTCACGCACCTATAGAAGGTTTGACCATAAGACGTCCTGATGTTAAGCAGATGCATTACGTTAACTGGACTGTCGATTCCGAGTGGTAATGATCCTCAGTATTGAGCGCTGTTTGCATGAAGGGGAACTGAATAGACGCAATCGATTTCATTTCAGAGTAGTCATTTCAGTTCCGGTCACTGACATACAGTAGATCTTTTTCTGCTTCGCCTCTTATGATTTTGAATTGCAAACAAAACAAAGAGATTCAGAACATAATGTGTAGCGACATGCTTTCTATTCATTGTGGTACAGCAATAGTATCACTGTTTAATTGCTTGCTACTTAGAAGCAGCGCATGTCTGACATTTGTACACCAATAGATGTTTAGAAAGAGAAAAAACATTATTACGAGGAGATGAGTGATGTTTTTAGTGTGTACATGTGCAGAGGGATTGGCGTGGAGACTGCTCTTTGTGTGTGTGTGTGTCTGTATACATTTGTGTGACTCTGCTACAGTGGCTGGCCACTGGGAAATCAAGCAGCACTTTGTCATGCATCCTTAAAGGCGTGACAAAATGTCCCGTGAGACGAAGCCTGATTGGTCTGCCAGGATGTCAAGGCCAGCGGCTGAGTGACAGGCTGGGAAATGAGGGACGGGAGGAAGATGAGTGTCATCCGAGGGTGTGCCCTACTCACGTCATTTCTCGTGCAAAATGAGACAGAGAGAGAAAGAGAGAGAAAGGGAGAGGGGGTGTGTGTGTGATGGTACAGTCATAAAAAAAAGTGAGAGGCTTTAATATAGAGAAAAGAACACACACACACACACACACACACACACACACACACACACAAATAGGAAACGGTCGCAGCAGCAAAATTACACATATCAATTACAACCAGAAATTCCTGTACCTCTAGCAAGAAGTGTGATTCTTATGAATGGCATAACTGATGATCGTGCACTTTCACAACTGCAAGGCAGGCGAAAAATATGACATAATCCAGTGATTGCTGCATTAGCTACAATACCACCAGCTTTAACAGCATCCAAAGCCTTAGGCGTGCTTACATTACTCGCTATCGACACCGCGGCAGCTTCCTTTCTCTGTACGGAAAAGCAATATGAAATCTCTTCTTCTGAATCACACAACAACAACAACAACAACAACAACAGCACCAACCTCGCAAACGAACGCGCGGATTTATGCTTGCCTAGCGATTCTTTCTCCCAATTAATAGATTGCCAGCGTGTTGCATATTTTGCATGACAAAGAAGGGCGATATTAAAGTGCGGCCCGTAATGGAAAGGCACTCGGCAAATTAGAAAGTGCCGAAACCCGATTTTTTTTTCCCCGAGCTGCTCTTTAGGAAATAAACCGTCCTTAACCAATTAAAGTGCATTGTAATAATTTCCGTGATTTATGACAGGTGGTTTAACTCTCAAAAACTGGGCTAACCCGTATTAAGGTCACCATCCATCATGTCTGGTAGAGTGCGCTAGCGAGTAACGCTCGCTGTATTAGCTGCGTTTGATGAGAGTATGAAAGAAGTATTAGCACTTGTCAACAAAACTGCTTACAACATAACATTAGCATGCATGGCTTGCTGAGCCTATTTGTTATTCTGGCAGCCAGACATACATTGTTATGAGTTAGGAAGTCAGAGCCTGCTTGTGTGTGTGCATGTGCGTGTGTGTGTCAACAGTTTGCAGCATGTTTGGTTTAGTAATATAGTGGCTCGGCAAATGTGACTCTTGCTCTGCTTTGTCCAGTGTAAACTGTATGCAGAAATGGACAAGCTGCTGATACAGAGAGAGAGAGAGAGAGAGAGAGAGAGAGAGAGAGAGAGAGAAAGGAAAGAAGTTCATTTATTCAGGTGCCTCTTTACATTGGCTGCTGATCAGACTGAGGTATAGGGTTGCCAGAGCCTCACACTATGACACAGGGCAGTAACAGTGGCCTGTCACAAATGGCTTCCTTGGCGTACTCCGTGCATACACAACTCCAGCGCTGCCCGAGCCAAGAATGCACTTAGCTCCATGCGAGCAAATGAATCGGGCCTATTTTGACTTCTAACATTACAATGCGAGACGATAGCAGGCGGCTACAACGAGAGTGGGGCCCTTTTGTCGACGCATTCCGGCATGCTTCGACATCCACGGCGGCGTATTAACAAGAGTTTAGTGGCGGGAAGAGATAATCGAGCGAGGCACTCGTGCGCTCGCTGATAGGACGCGATTGGCAAAGCCCTGGCATTCGGTCGCGGTGTTTTTGTCGCCAGTCGAAGCGCATCGTCTCCCGTTGCACATAATCTCATTTCGGCCAATGCTTGATTAATTAGGCGATCCGAGTTCCACCGGCGCTCTGAAACGTTCCCGGTGACTTCAAGTGGCCTGCCATTTCGGGGGATGCTGTTTACGGAAATGAATCAAGGGAGACAGAGTGCAGTA